>NW_005842644.1:325139-376231 GCF_000455745.1 Alligator sinensis | reverse complement strand
GCTTCTGGGGAGAGCCAGAGCTCTCTGCAAAGCCATCCTTCCAGCCCATCCAGACAGCGGAGTGAAAGGAGCCAGGCCACCCCCCAGATGCTCCCATCTAACATAAGCCCATTCCCTGCCAGAACAAAACCATCCGCAGAAACCCTGTCAACATGTAACATCCTGACAAACAGTACAGCCCCTTAATTGTCCCACACGTCTCCATTTGCACCTCAAACTGCTTTTAAACCAGCCTAAGTGATGTGTGTCTATGTCCCTTCCAGGACCACCTTCCTGCCCTGCTTCCTGCCAGGGGGGCTCCATCTCTACCTCCCCGAGTCCTACCTCTGCTTGCAAGGGGGAAGGGAGCCTTGGGGCAGCGGTGCTTGGCTGGAAAGTGGCCAGACCCCCAGAGTATACGGGGAGAAGTTTCTTCCTCTGGGCTTTGCTCCCTCCTGTGGCCACGCTCGTCCTGCCGGGACAGCTCTGCTCTGGCTCTGCGCCTGGCAGAGAGCTGCTCTGCCTCGCTGGCAGGCGGGCTCTAGCTTTCTCTTCAGTTCTGCTTGCTATCGCCTGCCCCATCCCCTTCTTGAGGCTTGACCAGGTGGTGGGAACCTCAGGGTTACATCCCTGTGGAGTAGAAAGAAATCGGCACAGCATCGAACACGGCCTGGCTGCTTTGCCTTTCCTGTGACCCAGCTGGGCCTGTGTTTGGAGTTCCCAGTGCTTCCTGGCAGTCCTGGAGTTGTGAGCCCTGCGCTGTACCGGCCCCATGAGATGAGGCAGGGGGTAGGAGAGACCATGGGAGAAGCATGCCCTGAAGCTGTGGGAGAACTCATCCTTCCCACTTACTCTCCTCCTTTGCCTTGCTTCCCTCCCCCTCCCAAAGCTTATGACTGGGGATCCCCAGGCTGGAGGAGCTGGTCTTCAGCCCACAGCGTGTCTGGACTCTGCACGGAGCAGCTGCACGGGCTCCAGGCTGGGAACCGGCAGGAAGCCACTAGATGGTGCTGTCGGCTCGCTCTTGGGGTGGGGGGGCCCGGGAAGCTAGGTACCGTGTGGACCCATGCAGAGCCTGGAGCCTGATCCAGAGCCTCCAAAAAGTGCAGCTGGGTCACTTGGGAAGTGAGTGTAAACCCCTTGCTCCCCAAAACCCGCCTTGCTCTGGTCTCGAGCCCCTCGGCTTCTCCCTGTTCTTTGGCAATGGGTTTACAGTCTCGTCGTCGGATCGGTGTGTCAGGGCCCATGCCGCAGGATGAGTCCTACTTGGTATTCTGTGGCTGGGCACAGGGAGAAAAGGGTGCTGGGCATGGAGGGGCATGGTCACTGCAGGCAGGTGTTGTTGCCAGGTCAGGCCTGGGCTGCTTGCCGACTTGATCTGTCAGAGAGGGGCCGGCATCCTTAGCTCGGGCTCTGGGGCTTGGTGGTGCATGGGCTTTGCATGTGCCCTTGTTTGTCCACAGCTCATCTTTCTGCAGGGCTGCAGCCTGGGAAGGCCCTGGCTAGTTTGTCTCTGAGTGGTGGTGGAGCTGTGAGCCTCAGGTAGGATGTAGTCACCCAGTGCTCCTGCTGGGACTTAAAGCTGGAGGCACTGGGTGCTGTTGCAGCCCAAGCTGGGGCTGGGGCTGGGCTGTGCCAATGCTCCTGCTGGCACCAACCCCGCAGGGTCCTGGTAGGAGGGTCTTTCCCCTGTGCTCAGGCTCAGCCCCACGCTGCACTGGGGCAGGAAGGGATTTCCCCCCTGCTCAGACTGGTGTGGATTGTGGGGGTTTGGCTTCCTCTGCAGCAGGGGCACGGCCTGGGCCTGGGCTCTCTGCAGCGCCCATGACCCCCCTGGCAGCAGCAGGACGTTGGCAGCTGCGGGGTAGGGGTGGAGGCGATTCCTGGGGCTGTGTCGGGGCCAATTGTGTCGTGCAGCTCAGATCTCAAATGGGGTTTGTCTGGACTGTTTTGGATGGGGCTGATCCTGGACTGGATGCGACCCTGCAGCTCCCTGTCTGCCCTGCGGCTCTATGACATCTTGCCCCTGCTGAAGCCTATTGGTGTCACCGGCATCTCGGTGTCACCAGTTTGCTCTGAAAGGAACCAGAGGGGCTCCAGCAGGGAAGTCCTCTCCCCCTGCCCTAATGGGGGCCGGCTCCCTTCGAGGGCGCTGCTGGTGGGGAAGCAGCCTCCCAGGTGAGGCTCTGCCTTTCTCCGTGCACAGGGTGTCCAGACCCTGTTGCAAAGAGGACCCAAGCAGACACCACTTGGGAGGGAATCCCTGGTCCACATGCCCCAGCCCGGGAAAGCACAGATCCCGACAGCAGGGTCTAGATGATGATCCAGGGCTGGCGGTGGGGATTCTTTGCTCTGGGGCCTAAGGCTTTGTGACTGATGGCAAATGCCTGGTGGGGAGGGGAACTTGCAAGCTGGCTGCCTTCTGCATCCTGCTATGGACCAGGAAGGCTGGACTCAGAGTCCAGGGCCTGCAGGGACTGGCCTGCCCGCAGCCATGCTGTCCAAATGCCTCTCCCTGCAGGCAGCCTCCTGAGTGAGCCCAGCGTGCGCCTGACTGCAATCTCTTCCCAACAGCCTCCTTTTGTGCCTGGCTAATGGCCCTTGCAAGCCAGGTCCTGTGCCCTTGCTCAGCTTTTGGCCCTTCCCGTCTCTGCCAATAGGTTTCTGCACCAGCTTCTTCCACGCTTGGGCTGGCAATCATCCTGTCCCTTTCCCCTGCCTGCCTGTATCTGGGGAGTCTTGGGCTTGTGGGGAAACTTTGAGGGGCTGTCTCGCCTGGCCCCTGCACGCACATGGGCTGCTGCTAACTCAGCCCTGCCCAGTACTTCTCCAGCCTCCTTTTACAAACCCCCAGGGAAGGAGAGTCTGCTCTGCCCCTGGGCAGCTGGGCTCTCGGCCTCGCTCCTGTGATGGGAAGGAAGCTGGTCCGGCAATCTTGTCTGGACCCATCATGCTGCAGCACAAAGCCATCGTGTCCTGCCCTTGGCAGTGAGGGCAAGCAGTTATCTGCCCTCCTTCACTTTAAGGGGGACCTGATTGCAGTCACGCTGTCTTCTGCAGTGATGCTTGCCTTTTCCCTCTCAGCCTTTCCTTGTATGGCTTCCTTTGTAGCCCTTGATCATTTGTCCCCTGCCTCTGGACTCTTGGCTATGGTCTAGTCAGACTTGTACAGCCTGGGTGGGGGGGTGTGGAGAGGGTTGCCTTCCTCTGCAGCAGGGGCACGGCCTTGGCCTGGGCTCTCTGCAGCGTCCATGACCCCTTGGTGGCAGCAGCAGGATGTTGACTGCGGCAGCCCCCCTGCTTTCCCCGGGCCCGGGGCGACGCCTGGGGCTGTGTTGGGGACAACCGTGTTGTGTGGCTCCAAGGTCGGACATGGGGTTTGTCTGGGCCGGACAGGGTTGATCCTGCCTCGGGCAGGGGCTAGATTAGATGTGACCTCTGCAGCTCCCGAGCACGTCCATGGCTCTAGGACTCGATGAGCTTCTGTGTCCTTTTTAAAACGCGGAGCCTAGACCTGCACACGGCGCCGTAGCGGAGGCCTCGGCCGTGCTCGGTAGAACGGCACGTTCTCCTCCCGTGTCTCGCACCTCGTTCTCCCGTTGATACAGCCTGGAATTGCGTTTGCTTTCCTTTTTATTTTTTTCCCCCTCTCTCTGTGACTGTCGCTGCTGACTCACGGTGAATTTAATCCACCCAAACCCCCAGAATCCTGCTCAACACTGCGGCTGCCCAGCGAGGGGCTCTTCGAGGACTGTACCTACAGCAGCCACCTATGACTGCGGCCCTGATCCTGTACCTGAAGGCTTCTCTACCTGATGTGGCAGGTGCCTGGGCTCTTTGGCTCTCTTGAAAGAAGCGCTCTCCTTTGAACCTTGCTAGTTTGGGGGATGTGGTGAGAGCTAATCCATATCGTCGCACTGACTGGCCGGGCTGCAGTATGGCATAGAAGGACCTGGGGTTATGGGGGACCAGAAGCTGAATAGGAGCCAGCGGCGTGCTCTTGTTGCAGAAAGAAAAGCCGACGGCAGACTGGGCTGTCTTAACAGGAGTGTCAGTTGCAAATGAAGGGCAGCGATTCTCCGGCTCTGGGGAGGCCTCACCTGCAGCACTGTGTTCGTTCTGGGAAAGGATGTGGACAGATTGGAAGGAGTCCAGTGGAGAGTGACAGAAATGATTAGAGGCCTGGGAGGGACGACTGATGAGGACAGGCGGAAAGAACTAGGGTTATTTAGTGGAGAAGAGGAACCCGAGGGGGGATTTGATAATAGTTTTCGGATCCCTGAAGGGCGGTTTCTAGAGAGGCTGGAGACGGGCTTTTGTCTGTGGCCGCGGGGGACGGGACTAGGAGCAACGGCCTCCGGCTGCAGCAGGAGAGACTTTACATTGCAGACAAGGCGCGTGTGGACTCTGATGGGGGTCGGGCATTGGAAGAGGTGTGGGATCTCCATCCTGGAAGTTTCCTAGAGCATGTTGGACACGTTTGGCTGGGCTGATCCTTCCTGGAGCAGGGGGCTGGACTAGGTCTTGTGAGGTCCCTTCCAGCCCGAGGTTCCCGTGATGCGATGTAGCTAGGAAGCTCCTGAAATGAACTGCAGCACTTGTCTCTTCTTGGAGCTGCTGGATGAAGCCCCTGGGCTGGGAACGGGGGGTCTGGTGGCAGGCAGAGCTGCATCCACCATGCCGCATCCCTGGGACCAGCGCCTCTGCTCTCCCAGCACCCAACGGCCTTGTCCCCATCTATCCCTGCCAAGTCCTGTTGCCAGCTTGGGAGATGAGGGCTAGGCCCTTGTATAGGTCTGGGTTTGATGGGCAGCCAGTGTGTGGTGCAGACATCTGGCATTGCAGTCTCTTGTAACGTGGGTGGAGGTCGTTACAGCCTGGCCCCCAAGGGCTTGTTGGGTTGGGAGCTGTCTAGCCTGCAGCTGGCTGTGTGCTGGGGGATCGGTGCAAGGAAAATGTGGAACTTCTTGGGGGTGGGGGGATAAAGCCCCTGCCCACTCCCCTCCACACCTGTCTTCATCTCTCCAGGATCCCACGACTGCTCCCCAGGAGCTGCAAAGGGTTTTGAGGCAGGTCAGTGCAGGGAGATGCCAGCCTGGTCCTGAGCAAAGGCAGAAGGAAGGTGCATCTGCCCCAATCCTCCCCAGCCAGCGCAGGCAGGTCCCATTTGAGGAGGTTGCTACCTCTGGAGTAGTTGCAAAAGTCGGGGATGGAAGTGTCCCGGTGTGATGCTGGACTCCAGCCCTCCTGGGTTGATTTGAGGAGGGACAGAGCTGGTGGAGGGCTGGGAAAGCCCAGCCCTGTCCCTAGAGTTTCTCTGTCATGCATGTGCCGGTTGGGTTCATAGATGTTAGGGGCTGGAAAGGACTTCAGAGATCATCAGGTCCAGCTCCCTTGCTCAAGGCAGGAGACTGCTGAGGTCAGATGACCCCAGTGAGGTGGGGGGGAGGTGCGTGCAGTCGTCTGGATGCATGTGCAATGGGTGTGTGTGCATTGCAGTGGTCTAGCCCAAAGAGGAGGGTACAGCGGCGAGCATCAGATTAGCGTGGCTGCACTGCTGCTCCACATCCAACTTGGGACCTCCTGGCTGCTACAGGCCCAGGACTCGGCCTCCCCCTTGGGCCTCTGAGGAGGCTGCTTCTTGTGCCCGGGCACACAGGAGAGGTCCCCCAGGGCAGGGGCTGGCACCAGTCCCTGCTTGGCTGGCAGTCCCGGGGAGCAGAGAGGAGCGCGTCGGAGCTCTCCCTGTCTCTTCAGGTTAAGGCAGGAGGCGCGTTGCCTTCACAACGATTAGCCAGGCGCTCGTCTGGGCTAATGCTGCCTGTCGCGGTGCGCCGGCCTGCTACCGTTCCCTCGGCAGTTCTGCTGATCGCAGCCGTTTTGTGCCATATGGTCCCTGGAGCATGTGCTTGGTCTCCCTCTCCCCCTTTCTCATCCCTTGCCAGTCTGGCAGGTTCCAGGAGCTTTGCCCAGGCCACGGTGTGGATGCAGGGTCTCGGGGGCTGCTCTGAGCCTGGGACCCCTGATTCGTGCAGCAGGGGGATGGTAAATTGCTTCCCCGTGCACCCCCGTCAGCCCAACGGGGGTCTGCTCTGACCTCGTGTCTTGTATTGCGAGCTGTCACACCCCAGTCTGTCCCCTCCCCACCTCCAATGAATCCCAGCTGCTCGGGAGAAAGCCCTTCCAGGGGCTGTGCCCAGCTCTGCTGCAGACTGACCAGCAATGAGTCCATGGAGTCTCTGAGCCTCGAGTCTTTGCGCCGTCAGCGTGCCCTTGTTGCCAAAAGGCTAACGGCATCCTGGGCTGCACTGGAGCAGATGGAGGGCAGTGATTCTTCCCCTCTATTCAGCACTGGGGAGGCCACATCTGGAGTCCTGTGTCCAGTTGTGGGCCCCCCACTGCAGAAAGGATGTGGGCACAACAGAGGGAAATGAAAATGGTCAGAGGGCTGAGGCATGTGACTTCCCTTGATCTGCTGGCCAATGCTCCTGCCATTGCAGCCCAGGATGCCGTGAGTTTTCTTGGCAACAAGGGCACACTGCTGGCTCCTGTTCAGCTTCTTGTCCACAGTCACCCCCAGGTCCTTTTCTGAGACAGAGCTGCTGCTTAGCCAGTCGGTCCCCATCTGCACCGGTGCATGGGATTGCCCTTTGGCTCTTGCTTGGTTAGACGACAGGTACTTTGCCGTGTGGCTCTGCTTTCCTTGGTGGCTGCCTGGCGTTACTGGAGAGCAGGTGCTGAGTCCCTGCGGCACCTTCCCTGTGCTGGAGGGTCTGTGGGGCTGGTAGGCACTCTGGGCTGTGCTTTACCCACTCCTGCCTTTACCTCGTGGGCCCGGTGTCACCTGTGCATGGGGCTGCCGACGAACGCCAAGCTCCTGGCCTCTGCCCCCGGTGCAGAAACGTCTGAGTCAGCATTCGGGAAACCAGCCCGGGGAAGCCCCCGAGCCACCTTGTTCTTCGTGTCAATTTTGGGTCCCTTCCTCTTGCTGAGAATTGCAAGTGACAGAGGAAATCAGGACAAATGTCTTAGTGCTTTAAAGCGCAGAGTTGCAGCGAGCGCCTGTAGAAGGTGCTTTATAAACACTAATCAATCCTCATCACTCCCCGAGAGGCAGGGAGACCAGCCGAGCCAGTCCCGGCAG
This sequence comes from Alligator sinensis, assembly GCF_000455745.1. Classification (NCBI taxonomy): domain Eukaryota; kingdom Metazoa; phylum Chordata; order Crocodylia; family Alligatoridae; genus Alligator; species Alligator sinensis. Next base: position 369,108 of record NW_005842644.1, on the reverse strand, counting down.
CCGCCAGTCTGCTCCTGCCGCCCGGCAGGGACTCGGGGCGTGGAACGTTTGCGGTCGAGCGTGTCCCGGCGGCTAATGAGAGCTGACACGGCCAACGCCGCGGAGTCGATCGCTTTATTGCTGGCGCCGTCCCGGGGCCGGGCAGCCGGCCGTGCCGTTCGTTCTGCTCCCGGCACTGACGTCCCGGTTTCCAGCGGGGGAGGAAGTTGCATGGCAGCGTCGAAGCAGCTCCTCTGACCGTGTCTGATGGGCTTTGGCGAGCGGCGGGTCCGGCTGCTGTCACGTTTCGCTGACGGGGTGCGAGCGAGAGCCGGTTGCTCCCTTCATTGGAGGAGGGCTTGGCTGCAGAGAGCAGGCTTGAAGGGGGTGGCAGGGAGCTAAGTCTTCATGCTGCAGAAGGTCTTGTGTTCTGGGGTGAGGTTTTGCCCATTAGCAGTGCTGGACAAATGCATCTCTCCCTGCCTGCTCTCTAAAGTGCATCTCCAGTCTGGAAATGCAAAGCAGAGGTAGCTCGGGCAGAGCTTTTAGGACCCAACTGGGTGTCAGCGGATGGGTATCAGCAAGCACCACCCGGGCCTGTTGCCTTCAGCTACCCCACGGGGGTGAGCTGGCTTCTGTGTGGCCTCCCCAGCGTGCCCAAGGGGCTTCCCCACGCAGCGGCTGGTGCCTCCGTTCCAGACACTTCAGAGGGGCCTAGACTTTGTCAGTCAAAGGTGAAGTCTCCGTGTACTGGAAATCCAGAAGCCGAGAAGGGGGTTCAGCTTGGGGCTTCTTACAAGGCCAGAAACCCACAGCTTGGTCTGCACTGCCTCCCCACTTCTGCCTTTGCTGGTTGGCCCCTGTATCCATAACCCCCTGTCCAGTTTCCCTGGGGTCTGGGCAAGGAGAGAGCCTGGCAGGAAGCAGCTTGTCACCGCACATCTGGGAAAGCTGATCTTAATCTGTCCCAGCATTGATCTATCGTAGGCGCAAAGAAACAGTTAATGTGGCCATTAATCTCCGGGTGCATGGGCTTAATGAGGCGGTGGCGGTGGGCGGGCGTAGCGAGCCGGCATGGCGCCGTGACAGCTTTGGGGAGGACCGTGCTCCCTATTGCTGTGCTGGAGCCCTGCCTCTGGTGGGGCTGGCTGGGACGTCCTTGGCTTCTCAAGATGGACCCCTTTACCTTTCCTTTGCAAGCTGTGCCCAAACGCAGGTCTTCAGACCCTCCGCGTCCTGGCCAAATCGACCTGGGTTTTAGGGGAACGTGCCAGCGCCCTTTGTCCACCAGATCATGGCGCTGAACTCGGTGGGTGATGGAGGCATGCAGCAGAGATCTAGGTTGAATGGAAAGGCATGGGCTATTCTATCCTGCAAACCCAAGAAGGTCCCTCCAGACTGCCCTTGCGTGGATCTCGGCTCAGCCCATGTGCCTCTAATCTCTGGTCCCATAATGTCCATGTGCCTCGCCATCTCCAGCACGCCGGCTGTCCTGCTGGGCATGCAGCTGCTGCTTCCCATTTCACAGATAGTGGTGCCTCACTTCCCAAAGGGACTTGGCCAGCGTCATGCAGGGAGCCCAGCAGAAGGAGGAATTGAGCCCAGATCGGTCGAGCCGCCGGACCCCGGAGCATCTTTCCTGCACGTAGCTGCTGAGCTCCAGGGCTGTGTGGCTCTGCCCTCCGGTCTGGTCTGTGCCTGGTGGGTCTCTGGTCCCACTAGTAGGCAGAGCCAGGGGAGGCATATGCTGCCCCTTAACCATACAGTGAAAGCAGACGCGAGAGCATCTGGGATCTTGGAGACGACTGTTCTGAACTGCTGCCATGTGATGCTGGGATCGTCAAATCCTAGAGCCATGGGGCTGGAAGGGAGCTGCGGGGTCGCATCTAGTCCCAGCCCTGCCCGAGGCAGGATCAGCTCCGTCCAAACTAGCCCAGACAGACCGTGTCCCACCTTGGAGCCTCATGACGCAGTTGCCCCTGCCCCCAGGAAAGCAGGGGGGCTGCGGCCGCCACCGTCCTGCTGCTGCCAGGGGGGTCATGGGCGCTGCAGAGAGCCCTGCTGCAGAGGAAGGCAAAAACGCACCAGTTCGCACCAGTCTGACCATTCTCGGATCTCGTGTTGGGGGATGTCGAGCTTCGGACCCATCCAGGGAAGCATCTCTCAGTTGTTCGGGGACCGAGAGTCCAGAGGGGTGCGTGCATTGGGAGCAGAGTTTCCTCGGGCAGAGCATCTGGAAGAGCTGCTACCGCCGCCGGGGGAGCGACCGTGGTGTGAGACACATCCCTGCTACGAACCTTTGGGTCGGAAAATCGGAGAACTCCTAAGGATCAACAGCTGTGACAGAGCCTCTCGTGTGCAAAGCCCCAACCTCCTTGCCGGGGAGGAACCCTGGGAAGCCGAGCGCTGGGAGCCGCGGGCGGGCGGCTGCACCTGGGTCTGGCCGGGAGCAGCTCTGGTTTATTGGTGCTTCGGAGCATTCGCCTTGCCCTCCCTCCAAGAGGAGGCCCGGGGGCAGTTTCATTTCAGAGCCTTCCTGGGGAAAGCCAGAGCAGCGCGTGCGGAGGCTCTTTCGGATGCAACAGCAGTGCCTCGACAAAGCCCTTCGATCCATTTATCAAAGCGCCTGCGGCTTTTGTACTGGGGCAGGCGAAGCCGCAATAAATATTGGAGAAAGGGAGCTGTAAACAGCAGACTGGGACATTTGTTAGCCAGATAAAGAGGCCGGTGTCTCGGGGTGGGTATGCCGAGTCTCCCCTTCTGCTGCCAGCCCCCACAGCCGGGGAGGAACTGGCATGTGCGGCAGGTGATGGATGTGGTGCCCGTGGGAGTTGCTTCCACCTTCCTTTAAGGTCATGGCTATCTCCTTGGCCCCGAGTGACCCCCGTGCAGGGTCCTGACCCCATGGCTGGCTTAGCTGATGGCAGCAATCCTGCTCACTTAGGCCGGCCTGTCCAAGCTGCCGTGGGTCCCAGAGTCCAAATCCCACCTGGGGTGTTTGGAACGGGGATCTCTAGTCCTGATGTTGCTCCCATGGCATCTGGCTCCATCTGCTTCCCTGGGGCTGGACAGACAAGCAGCCTGGGGCTTAACTTACAGTGATGCTCTGCTTGCAGGATTTATACTTGAGCTTTATGCTTGAAGGGCTGCCATAAAGAGAAGAGGAAACACCCTTTTTCTCCTGCTGCAGAGAGCAGGATGTGGACCAGCGGCTGGAAGTTGCAGACAAGGAGGTTTAGGCTGGATCTAGGGGAAAAGCATTGTCAGAGCAGGGAGGCTGTGGGAGAGACGCCAGGGCCGGAGGCTGGTGGGGAGCTCCAGCACTGGAGGTGTCAGGATGGGCGCTGGGCGGGAGGATCTAGGTGCAGCGATGCCCGTGCTCTGCTGTGGGGTGTCCCAGGCCTCTGGGTTGTGCTGTCTGCCCCCAACCCCCTTTTCTGCTCCCTGTGTTGGGGTCTAATCCTCCCTCAGAGGCGCTGGTGGTGCTGCAGCCCAGGCTGGGGCTGAGGCTGGGCTGTGCCAGTGTTCCTGCTGGCACCAACCCCGCAGGGTCCTGGCTGGAGTGTCTTGCCCCTGTGCTCGGGCTCAGCCTCATGCTTCACTGGGGCAAGAGGGGATTTCCCCCCTTCTCAGACTGGTCGCACTGGGGGATTTTGCCTTCCTCTGCAGTGGGGGCAAGGCTTGGGCCTGGGCGCTCTGCAGCGCCCATGACCAGACATGGGGGCAATGCTTGGGGCTGTGTTAGGGGCAACTGTGTCGTGTGGCTCCGAGGGTTGCACACGGGGTTTGTCAGGGCTGGTTTGGATGGGGCTGATCTTGCCTTGGACTGGATGTGACCCTGCAGCTCCCTGCCAGCCCCGCGGCTCCACGACTCTGAGAGCCCCGATGTAAGCGGCCTCGTGCACATTTCATTGAAGCAGCTGGCAGGAAGCGACCCGTGTCTTACAGCCACTGCCCTTGTTGTGCCACCCTCCACCCTGCTCTGCCTTTCCCTGCCATGGGCTCTGTCTACATTGCTTTAAGCCTGTTTGGTGATGCTCTTTGCATGTTTCTGGGTGCAGCAGGAAGGGGGGACAGCACATGGCAGCAGCATCCCGAAGGCAGGGTCAGGCCTCCTGCCTCAGCCCTGAGGCCTGGCATCGGGCAGTCCTGGCCCCAATGCTGGCCACGCTGGAGGTTTTGGAGGAAGGCAGAACCCCATCCGTGGGCTGCCTGGCTCCGGGGAGCCTGGGATCCCTTTCTGACCCCCGCCGCCACAATTATGCCCCGAAGCATGAGATTGGATTACTCTGCCCTCGGCACGCAAGCAGCTCTAGAGCAATGGGTTTTATCTGCAAAACCAGGGCCCAGAGGAGGCTGAGGCCATGGGTAACGAAGCCCCTGAGGGGTGTTCTCTGCCGAAAGGAGCAGACGCAACCCTCGGTGTCTGTTTTAATTTGGATTTGCGTAATCCTGTTATCCCTCTGACTAAGCACGCGCCGCCGACACATGCGCTCGCCAGAGCAAGAGTGGTGCCAGGGGCCAGAGTCTGTTCCTTCTTTACTCCTCTCCTGTTTCCCCACCAGGGCCTGGTGTTGCTGCACGCGGGAAGGGTCCAAGGCAGGCTGGCAAAGCTTTGCCTGCCCTCCGGCCACAAGCAGCTGGGTGGCTTGTTGCTTAAAGGCAAGAATAAAAATGCTAGTTCCTTATGCAGGAGAGGGGTGCAGAGGGCCGGGGCTCCGAACACCACAGAGCGGGGCGTCAGCCTTGCTGGCTATAGCCCAGGTGCTGTGTCCCGCTCGGACCAGCTCAGCTATGTTTGCACAGGATTAAACGTGGCTGGAAATGCTTAAAACAGCACCGCATTTCTGGGTCTGCAGCAGCTGGAGAGGTGCTTTTTGGTCTCTTGAGCATTCGGCTAATTCGCTTTGTGGGCTGCGCCTGGAAGCTGGGTCTAGGCAGCAGCCCCTCGGTCCTTGCCTTGCTTCTTGCAACAGGGCCTCTGTCCTCCTCTCCCCCATCTCTCCAAAGCTCATCCCAGCAGGCCTCTTGATTAAGGCACCGTTGTGGAGTCGAGTCCCCTGCCTTAAGCACTGGACCAGCACATGGTCGGGCTGGGGACCGTGGGGTCTCTGCTGTCATCTGAGTGCCCTCATGGTCTGCTGATTGGGGACCCGGGCTTGGCGCTGGTCCCTTGGGCTGTACTGCTGAGGGAGGGAGCTCCATTGACTGGGGTCCTTCCCTGCATGGCTTGGGGTCACCGGGCATCTGAAGCGGCAAGGCCTGTCCTGGGCATGCACGCTGGCTGAGTCCAGCCCGGTTGCTCCCATGGCCACCTGTTTGGGCCTGGCAGGGAGGCACTGCCCAGTGGTGCCACCTGCCTTTCAGGCCTTTTCTGCCTGTTGGTGGTCCTGGGCCTGCCAGCGCCTTGGAGGGAGGCAGCTTCATGTTCCCAGGGCTGAGCTGTGCCCTGGAGACCCCCCTGGCCTGGGTTAGCTGTGCAAGGGGAGGCATGCCGGGAGGGGCTGGGTGGGACACAGGAGTTGTTGCCCTCGGTACGGGCTCACCTGCTTCTGCTTCTTTGTCCCCAGGTGATGCAGGTGCTCAACGCGGACGCCATCGTGGTGAAGCTGAACTCGGGAGACTACAAAACCATCCACCTCTCCAGCATCCGGCCCCCAAGACTGGAGGGCGAAAGCACTCAGGTAGGACGTCTGTCTGCAGGTGACCGCGGTCCCTGGCTATGGACTCTGGTGGGGGGGCCGACCCCTACGAGTAGTGAAGTTGGCGGCCGTAACGGCGGGTCACGGGGCCTCTGTTGTGCCAGGACTCTGCCGTTCGAACCGGGGGTGGCTGCAGCAGCTGCCTCTCGGCGAGCATCTGCACAGTACAGCCTCCGACTCTTCCCCGAGGCAGATGCGGCTCCTTGCGTGGGATGCGCGTGTCGGAGGCAGGGAAGGCTTCCGGGCACCTCTGCCTACGGTTCCCTGCGCCTTGGTTACTGCCAAGAAGGGGCTGTATGTGCAGAGAGCAGGAGGGACCGGTGGGGGTGTGGAGGAGAGAAAGGCGTCTGCCCCAGGCCTGCTGTTCCTTGCATGACCTTCACCTTGGCTGGAGACATGGGAGCGTCTCTGTGCTTTCCAGTGCCTTGAGACCCTTTTTACCCCGCAGTCGGTTGTTTGTCTGTCCGTACTTAAGGTCCAAAAATCAGTGTCTCACTCCAGAGCAGGAGACCATATAACGTGCTAACTCCCCACCTTAGTTTTCCCTTCTTTGCTGGTTTTCTTTTCTTCCTCCTGCTCATAAGGCTTCTGTCCCCAGGCCTCTGGCAGCAGGTGGGTTTCAGAGCCAAGTGGGGCAGGTGAGGGGCAATATAGACCCGCCAAAGCCCTATCTGGGGAAAATGCAGTCTTTGTGTCAGCCAACCTCCCGGCGTGGAGACCATCCCCCTATGAGGCTTCCCTCCCTGCCCTGGCGTCAGCCTCTGGTGACCCTCCTGTGGCCGCAGGTTGCAGGGCGCATGGCCAGATGCAGCTGGCTGCATGCTAATGTGAGCTGAATGGAAAGTGCCACGCAGCTGAGCATTCGGGAGAAGCAGGCGGCTTAAGCAGCGAGCGTTGCCTTCCAGTCCTCTGGGCTTGGTCTCGCAGCCTCAGACAGGGCCTTCCAACTTCCCTGCAGCCTCTCAGGTGTGGCATGGCACATGGAGGGCTGCAGGGAGCTGAGTAAAATCCTGGTTTGTCTTGGAGACTCCTTCCTCCTCTCCCTCTGGGACTTGTAGTCACATTTATAGACCCCTTCATCCTCTGGCATAAAGGCTCCTGAAGACCAGCCTGCATGGACCGAGCTTCCAAGCGGAAGCTGGGAGCATCTGATGTCCAAGACCCGAGGACCGGAGCTGTTGGGACACGTTGCTCTGTGCCCGAACCTCTCGGTAAGGGACCAAGCAGATGGGAGCTGCTTCGGGACCTGTGTGCTGACCCATGGTGCTCAACGTGAGCACGAACCCAGCAGCCTCCTGGGTTGTATGAACAGGAGCGTTGCTTGCAAATCCAAGGCGGTGATTCTCCAGCTCCGCTCTGCACTGAGGAAGCCTCCCCTAGAGTCCAGCGCCCACTTCTGGGCCCTGCTCTTCAAGAAGGTGGGCAGGTTGGAAAGAGGGGCCTGGGAGGCCAGACTGAATTAAGGCTAGACGAACTAGGGTTATTTGGTGTGGAGCAGAGAGGGTTTTGATCACAGTCGTCAAATCCCTGCAGGGCGATGACCGAGGATGGAGGCAGACTCTTCTCTGTGGCCTCGGGACGGAGCTAGGAGCAATGGTCTCCAGCTGCAGCAGGGGAAACTGAGGCTGGAGATGAGGGCGGAGCGTCTGGTCTCTGAGCAGGGTCAGGGATCGCAACAGGCACCTAGAGGAGTGGTGGGATCTCCACCTTTGGAGGTTTTCAAAAGCAGGTTGGACAGACCTGTGGCTGAGCTGGCTTAGTTGGGGCTGATCCTGCCTTGAGCAACGAACTAGGTTAGATGCTTGGTCCTTTCCAGCTCTGCTTTCCTACCATCCCAGGAACGTGGAAGCATTGGGGGTCGGGCTAGGTGTGGCCTCCTGAGGTCCCTTCCAACCCTTGTTTTCTGCTTTGGGATCATCTTTTCTGCTTTGCTGTGCTGGGGTGCGAGCGCACCTCTGGTTTAGCTTCCGACTCGACCTCTGCCTCTGACTCCAGCCTGGGGCACCTCACGTATTCCAGGCCTCCGTTCCCCTGTGTGCAAAATGGGGGGTGCTGTCCTCTCTCGCCGGGTGCGGAGCTGTTCTGAGGGCCACAAAACCAAGGGGTTGTTCTTTCACCCATTGAAACGGGTGTGATGCTTTCTTGCGGCTGCAGCGGGGGTCACATCCGTGCTGTGATCGGAGCCTCCCGGCGGTCAGCCAACTTCGCAGGCACAGGCTGCTTGTCGCAGAATCTGCCCGTGGATTTCAAGGGGCTCCAAGGAGCACGGCAACTGGCCCTGCTAGCCGAAGGGACCTCCAGCCGGCATCTTTAATACGTCGTATGAATACTGCATGAAGGGGGTGGTGGCTTGGCTGGTGCGCAGAGAGGCTGTGATTCAAGGTGGCTTTCTCTTCTGAGCAGGGGCCTGGCACGTAGCGTGCGCCCCGGCCAGTGCAATGGGCCGTGCTAGCGGCTCCTGCTTTGGCCTCCTCGCTCCGCTGTCCGAGGAAAGCATCCCAGAGCCTCCCAAACGGGGCAGATGGGCAGGGGGGGCAGAGCCGGGGTTGCTGTGGGAACCGGAGCTTGGAAATTCCTGCCGTCTGCAACGCCGCGGTGTTTTGTACACACTGAATTATGAATAACGGCTAAGATTAGACGGTTCCTCCTGCTGTCTCCTTGGCATCTGCCGCAGGTGGCATGGTGTTGCAGGGAGCTGAGCATGCCGCTTGTGTAATGGGAGGGGGACATTCCCGGTGAAGGCTACGGGGCGCTGGCTGCTTTGCTGCCATGCCAGGGCTTGGCACTACATTGGCTTTGGCTTGTCTTGAGGTAGTGCCGGCACCTTACAGCCCCTATGCCGTGCTGACTACTTCTGTGACAACTCCTAAGGGGTTGTTAAGCCTCTTCCAGAGGCACTGGTGCTGCTGCAGCCCAGGCTGGGGATGGGCTGGGCTGTGCCAATGCTCCTGCTGGCACCAACCCCACAGGGTCCTGGCTGCAGGGTCTTGCCCCCACGCTCAGGCTCAGCCCCACACTGCACTGGGGCAGGAAGGGATTTCCCTCTGCTCAGACTGGTTGCACTGAGAGGTTTTGCCTTCCTCTGCAGCGGGGGCATGGCCTGTGCTCTCTGGAGCATATATTGACAGCCTCTTGTAGAAGCAGGAGGTTGGCTTTCCCAGCTTTCCCTGTGCCAGGTTCGGGTGCGGTGTCTTGTGTTGTGTCGGGGTTGATGGTCATTCATGTAGAGTTCAGGCGATGGACGTGTCTGGGATGGTTTGGAGAAGAACATGAGGACTACTGTGGACTGGGTCAGACCCAGGTCCGTCGTGTCCAGTCTCCAGTGTCACACGGGCAGAGAGCGGAGCTGGATGGGAGAGCGGCGGAGTCTGAGCAGGGTTTTTCCCCCTGCTCCTCTCTCCCTTGCAGCCTTTACGGTCCAGGCTGCTCTGATGCAGAGGCCGTGCCGCTCGCTCCCTGCTCCAGAGCGCCCCGTGCCCATTTCCTCCAAGCCCATGTCCAGTTCCTGGGTGGATCTGGCCGAGCTCTCGGCTCCCACCGCATCCGGTGGCCACTATCCTCACACTTGTAATTGCATGCGGTGTGAAAAAACTTCCTTGTGTGAGTTTTAGGGCTGATCGTGCCTCAGGCAGGGGGTTGGACTAGATGTGACCCTTGGCGCTCTCTTCCAGCCCCCTGGCTCTAGGTTTTCGCTCTTTTTGGCGGGGTGGCGTGTGGGTCCTCCGGAGGCCCAGAGCCGCTGGGACTGCTGCGTTCCCTTTCGGTGCCTTCGCCTCGCCTCCCTGTACAGCTGGGCTTGGATGGGCCCTGGAAAGCTAGTCTCCTGCAGGGACCTGCTCTCCTCCCGTGGCGTTTCCTCTGCCTGTGCTTTTCAGGGCACCCGAGGTCATCGTAGCCCAGAAAGCACAGTCCTGGCCCTGAGATCAGGGGCCGGGTCGGTGATGGGGAAGCCTTCCCACGCTGTTGCTTCTTGCTGGTCATTTTCTTAGGGTCTCGTTTGGGGGAAGCTCGCTGGCTCTGTGCAACCCACTCGCTCTTTGCAATCAAAAGACCCCAGAGCTGGCAGAGACCTCCATAGCTGTCTGGTCCCGCTCCCTGCTGACTGCACTGTCCCTTGCACACCCCAGACAAGTGCGTACCAGCCTCTTCTGGAAACCCTCCACGGATGGCAGCACTGCCACTTCCCTGCTCCAACTTGGGGGAAGTCCTTTCTCCCAGCTCTGCTAGCATCCCACTGGGGCAGCTGCCCGGGGCCATGAGCTTGGGTTATCGGATGCTGTTCCTTGCTCTGGGTTCGCTGGTGCCAGCGCGGCACCCCGGAGAATGAAGCTCGTGCACGCTCCCAGCAGAGGCCAGCCCCCCTTTGAAGCTCTCCCCTGGGCCGTGAGTAACGTGCATCGCAAGAAGAGGTGGGAAACCCCGGCTCGGGCTCCTCCGGTCCCAGGGGCCGTGCCGGCGCTCCTCCCTGCACCGCTTTCTCCAGGGCTTTGATCTCCATGTTCTCGAGCACTAGGGCTCCCGGCCCTTCCCCTGGCAGCCTGGAGGGTGTTTTCCTTGGCGTTCAGGGGGCTGGCTGCTCTGCCCACCCCCATCGGATGGATGTAGACCGAGCACCTTGCTGCTCTGCAGTGGCCCTCGTCGTGTCCAGCTGAGCCCCCTGGCTGCATTCAGCCCCTTTGTTTTCCGATCTTCCTAGCTCGTTTTTTGCTCTTTCGGCAGCTGTTCTCCGGCCTGTCATTCCCTTTCCCTTTCCCTCTGGGATCTGCTCCTCCCTGAGCCGTATCCCTCTTACTACAGACTGGCCGGCCCTGCTTGGACTTCTAGGATTGCTCCCCGCTCCCCATGCTCAGGCCTTGCTTAATTATCTGGGAATGTAATAACTAGGGTGTTTACCCAACGATTTAATAAGATGGGATCTCATCCAGATCCTCGCTGGGCCCACCACAGGGCTGTCGGTACGTGGCCTGGGCTCCCGATGCACCTCCTCCTTCTCTCCCCATCCTCGTCCTCATCCTCCCTGCTTTTCTCCTCCTGGAAATGAGACTCTGGCTTCTCCCTGGCAACGGGCTCGGGGCGAGAACCTGAGTGGAATTCAGGACCAGGCTCCCGGCAGCATCAGGTGTGCGCGGACGCCTACGTCGTGCACGCTTGACTGGCTAGCACGTGCAGGAGCCTGCGGCAGCCGGGTGCCTGCCGGCCTGGCTCTGGTTGCCATTCCCCAGGCTAGCCGAGGGAGAGCAAAGCCCAGGAGCGTGGCCGGAGGACTCTGCAGCCGGCCTGGGGGGATAGCATGTGGGGAGGGGGACACAGCTCATTCACCTCTTTTTCTGCAGCCCTTCCTGGAGCACGTGGGTCAGATGCAGGAACACAAATGCCTACCCTGCGTGGGTGTGGAGAAAGGATGCATGCGGGGGCGGCGGGCTCTAGGCTCAGTCTGCTCCAGTTTTGGGCCGGCTCTTAGCGTAGCTGGGTGACCTGCTGTGTTGGCTCCTATCTGCAGCTTCCCGAAAGCAGCCTTTGAAGCTGTGCTCCCACGTTGCCAGGACCGGCATTGAGCTGGGCGAGACGCAGCCTGCTCAGTGCGGACGAAGCTCTCCAGTGGTAGCGGCTCATCTGCCCCTTGCTTGGGAGGGGACGGGAGAGCCCAGTAGCTAGCGATTAGCAAGCAGAGCTCTGTTGGGGAGATCCATCTCCATCCTGCGGAAGGCAAATTGGTCCCTAGGCACCTGGTGTAGTAGATGGGAACTGACACGCTGAAAATCCAGGGTAATAAAATCCTACAGCCTTTCATCTCCCGCCTTCATCGCTTGGCGCGAAATGAGTTCTGAGAGCCGGCGCTGATCGCGGCTAACGTCTCTATCGCTCGTCGCTGTCGAGGAACATGACGCGTCCCCCCCCACCTGCCACCCATGTGCTAGGTTTGCAGATGCCGCGCGCACAGGGTGATGGGATGACGAGCCCTTGATGGGTGAGTGACGCTTCTGAGTTGAGACGCTGCAGAGGAGGACTCTGCATCGCTGGGGGTGTCGGGGGAGAGGGTGGACAGGCGCTGGGCAGGAGGATCTAGGTGCAGCGATGCCCCGTGCTCTGCTGTGTGGATCTCCCAGGCTTTTGGGCTGTGCTGGTTGATGCATGGGGCTGGGAGGGAATCCTACCCCCTGCTACATGCATCAGGTGTGTGTGGTGCCTCGGGCAGGGCTTGGACTGGATGTGACCCCACACCTCCCTGCGAGCCCCACGGCTCTGGGAATATGTGAACACTATGGATTGCACCTGCTGCTCTCCCGGTGTCCTGGGTTTCCCTGCTCAGGAGAGCCAAGTACCTCTGCTGCGCCTGGAGCACGACTGGAGCCTCTGAACGCTGCTTCTCCATGCCTCTCCTTCTCCTAGCACGCAGCCAGGGTTGCGCTTTCCTGGTGGAAACGGAACAAGAGGCTGCATCCTGGGAGCTGACAGCTCTTCACTGGGTACAGGCCTGACTTGGGGGCTCCCCTGGGACCACTGTGCAGATTTGCCAGGGATTACAGCTTTTTCAGTGGTTGTTAAATGTAAGCAGCTGCTCTTAAAATCACAGAGACGTAGAAAATGAGGGTTGAAGGGACTTCAGGAGGTCGCATCTAGTTCAGCCACCTGCTCCAAGCAGGACCAGCCACAACTAGATCATCCCAGCCCAGGCTTTGTCTAGCTGGGTCTTAACCTCCAAGGATGGAGATGCCACCACCTCGCTGGGGAGCCTTTTCCAGTGTTTTACTACTCTCCTTGTGAGAGTTTTTCCTAATATCGAACCTCACCTTCCCTTGCTGCAGCTTGAGCCCATTGCTCCTTGTCCTGTCATCTGCCCCCACTGAGACCAGCCCAGCCCCATCCTCTTTGCAGCCCCCCTGCAGGGAGGTGAAGGCTGCTATCAAATCCCCCTAAGTCTTCTCTTCTCCAGACTAAATCAGCCTCGTTCCCTCAGCCTCTTCTCACCAGTCCTGTCCCCCAGCCCTACAACCGTTTTCGTTCCCTTCCTCTGGACTCTCTCCAATGCGTCCACATCCTTTCTGCAGTGGGGGCCCACAACTGGACACAGGACTCCAGATGTGGCCTCCCCAGTGCTGAATAGAGGGGAAGAATCACTGCCCTCGATATGGTGGCACCGCTCCTACCAATGCAGCCCAGGATGCCGTTACCCTTCTTGGCAACAAGGGCACACTGCTGGCTCTTGTCCACTGTCACCCCCAGGTCCCTTTTCTGTAGAGCTGCTGCCCAGCCAGTCAGCCCGCAACCTGCACCCATGCATGGGATTTGTTGCATCCTAAGTGCAGGACTTTGCACTTGTCTTTATCTTGGCTCCGGTACATAAAAATCAAGCCCTAGACTGTTCCGTCTACTTGATGCACTGAGTTGGGGGAGGCTGCAGTAACCCCTCTTTCTTTCTTTTGGGGTAGAAGGCATGCAGCTGGCCAAAGACCAGAGGATTGCATGGGTTAGTGTAGTCCTGCGCCGTTGACAGCTGTGCTCATCTGCCTTGACCTTTTTAATGGCCCCCCCCCAGTCGAGCGGTCTTGGTACCCTACCCCCTTGTGCATGAAGCAGGGCTAGCTCCGTGCCCTCTGCAAGTCACTGCTGGAGCATGCGCGGGCTGGGAGCTAGCTTGAGCCAAAGCCTGGAACATGTTTAAGCTTATCAGAGCAGCCTCTCTGCAGGATCTCTTATCAGGGCTGCAATATGGTCTCTTGGAGCAGATGCTGCCATATGGGTTACAGAGCAGCGGTCCCGTCTTATTACCCAGTGACTTCCCTTTTAGGCAGGGGTCGTACATCTTCCTGGGTGCAGCCCTGGTGTGGGCAGGGGTCTGCCCTTCCACACATCCCCTCGCCTGAGGGCTGGGGGTTAAGTTCCAGGGTCTTGTCGCTGTTACAGCCTCCATCCTCTCGCCTGCCCGCCCGCCCGCGGTGAATTAGGAGTCCTGCCTTTGCCAAGCATAAGGCTCAGCCTCGGAGTTTGGAAACAGACTTTGGACTCTGTCTCCTGCAGGCTGTGCCTGGGAGAGATGCTTCCAGCTGACACATAAATGAACACTTCACGCTGCATAATAAAAGGGGGGTTGCTCTCCTGCCATATCCCTCCCTCCCTGGAGCTGTCAGAGGCCAGTCCCAGGGACAAGGAGCACAGGCTCGATTCTCTTCCTCTTGGCCTCCAGGAGAAAGAGCAGGAAGCCTGGGGACTTGGCTGTGGATCCCAGCTCCGTGCAGCACAAGCCTGTCCCTGCCTGAACATGCTCCTTGCTTGGAGAGCTGAGACTTCTGGGGCCGGAGCATCCCCTTGCTCATCTCCCTGCAGTCGAGCGCTCATAGAAAGTTGATTTTTTTTTATTTTTTTTTATTTTATTTTTTTTTTTTAGGCGCTCGTTCCTTTTGGACAGCTAAATTATAGCATCTCGTTAACAGTTTTATGCGCTAGAAAGCTACATTTGCTCAATTGATGCAAAAGCAATACAAATCCTGCTCCAATCCCACAATTTATCTAAATTGATATCTTAATTGGTAATACTCTGGGGGAAAGGAACCGAACACACACGGACCCTGATTTAAGGAACAGAAAAGGGGGCGGGGGGGAGAAAGAAGGGGAAAAAAAAAAATCCATTACTTTTTTCAAAATCTCCAAGTTGGAGATTTTTTTTCCCCCTTGCCAGAGCCGGGGAAGTGTTGCAGCAGTAAACACAATGAAGTTTGCGGATTATTGGCAAAGCAGAGGCTTGCTTTTTTTTCTACCCAATGTCGATGGGCCGGCTCGGTTGTCAAGGTCTCTTGAAAGGTTCGGTGCTTCTGTGGCATTGGAGGAACTGGCTCTTGGGTGTTAGCGGAGAGCTGGAGCGAAGTCAAGCTGGCAGGGCCCTCGGGAGCTCACATCTGGTCCCGGCCCCTGCAAGGAAGGCTCAGCCCTGTTTGAAAGCAGCCCAGGGAAGTGTTTGTCTAACTGGTTCCTCAAAGAAGCACAGCTACCAGGCCTCGTGCCCACCCAGGGGCCCCCCTGGCCTGCCCCACTTAATGGGGGGGGGCCCCTGAGTGTGGCGGGTGTCCTGCCATTGCCAGGACAGGCAGGAGCTTGTTTAAATACTTGAGATCCCAAGAAGACTCGTACCCCTTGCTACAGAGGAAGTCAAAATCCCCATAGTCCCTGGTGTTTTCACAGAATCGCAGACAACGAGGGTGGGAAGGGCGCTCAGGAGGTCGCATCTAGTCCAAACTCCTGCTCCAAGCAGAACCAGCCCCAACTACGTTGTCCCAGCCAAGGCTGCGTCCCTCACTCATCCTTTTAGTGCCAAGCAAGGATGGCAATGGCCTGCCTTCGGAGAGCGGCGTCCTGTTTGCAAGCTGGGGCAAGCAGCCCCTTGGAAGCACCTGTGCAGCCTACCAAGCCAGGCAGCGCTGCATGCTCACATCTGACCCAGCAAGAACAAGGGACCCAAGACCTCAAGCTGATGCAGGGGCCACTGCGTTGTGCTCGGACGTGAGTGGAGCTCTGCTCCACGCACGGCCTCGCGTGACATTTGGCCACCAGCATGCGGTCCCAGTGGTGCTGGCATTTCCGTCCCGCTGGGCTCTGTCGGGTACCTTGTCTGGTCATGCGGTGCTGTCTAGGACAGCTGTTTTCACTTGCAGGCCAGTAAAAATAAAAAAGATTGTAATGGGGGTGTGCAGCCCCCTTTGAGCTGTACGTGCGGGCATTTGCTGACTTTGGATCACATATCATCTTTTGCGGACCCCTTTGGACGGTCTGTGAACCCTCCCGACCACAGGCTGAAAACCCCTGCTCTAGGGCGAGCTTTGCATCCTGCTCCTGGCTTTTCCTGGCTGCTTTTGCTGCAAAACGGGAGAAAGGAGCAGGATTTGGAGCCAGGGCGAGCTTCCCCGGTGCCGTGCAGGGACGGGTGGGCGCGGAGGTATTTCAGATGCCTCCGTTCGCCGGTGGTTTTATCTCCTGCGCGCTGCCTCCCCTGCTGCTCTGGAGAGGAATTAGTCTCTCCCTGCCATTTTTTACAGTTTCAGCCGGTCGAGCCTCTGCCACACTTGAGCAAATTTTAGAAAGAGTAATATTTTACCCAAACCCCATTTAACTGCGGCACTTCCTCTCTGTTCCCTTCCCTGTCACTGCCTGATTACGAGGATATTTATGGGCTGCTAGAAGCTCTTCTGTTTTTTTTCCCTTCCTAAAAAAAAAAAAGGAAGAAGCAGCAAAAATCACCTGCCTGCTTCTTGCCAGCGCGCTGCTGATGCTGTGGAGCGGGGCTGGCTGCGGCCTGCCCCTCTGACACTAGGTGTGCGGCCTCCTGGCAAGGGAAGCCAAAGCCGTGGGGGTGGCCGTGATGATGTGCCCACAGGTGAGAGGTCCCACGGCTCCCGGGGCTGCCGGCGCCCTCCTGCTGACTGATGGTGGGTGTAGCTGGGAAGGAACACATGCAAGTGCTGCGTATACGGGTTATGGAGAGCTGTGCAATGGGGCTGTTGCTTGTGCGGGGGACATATGGCATTTAGGTCATGGTAAAATCAGCTGCTGGGTCACTGAAGGGCAGCTTGTCCGGGGGTGGGGGTGGTTGTGCTGCACCGGTGTGGATCGGGTTAGCCGGCGCTGCTCTCCCCGTGCAGCCCGGAGCCCGTGGATGCAGGCCCCGTCTCGGTGCCAACCTGAGCCAGGCGCAAGGGATCCGACGGCGCCCGGCTCTAACAATTACAAGCAATTTACCTCTGGAAACAAGCCTCTCTCCTTGGGCGAGATGACAGTTAACAGTACTTGTTACTGCAAGTAGGTCTTGTTAACAGCATCCCGGGATCAATTCTCTGCCGCGCGCCTTCGTTAGGCACCGCGGCAGCTGCTGGGGAAAGCCCCGATTTCCACCTCCGCACCTGGGGGGGCTTGTTCCTGCCATGTGGCTTCACTTCCAGTCCTAATTGAAGTGGGACAGGCCCGGGCTCGGTGCCAGGGTCCAAGGTTTCCTTACCAAAGGATTCCACTTCGGTGCAAATGTGCCCTGCGAGCGTACGACCTCTCCTGTACCAATGGGCATCGCATCCCCTCTTGCTCCTGCAGCGCCTTTGCTGTCTTTGGCCGTGACGTTGCCCGAGGCTTTTGCTTCTCTGAACCCACAATGAGGACCAAGGAGAGTTTCCCAGACCAAGCGGGGTGCATGGCTTATGTGGCTGTCCTTGATTACAGTCCAGGAGCCCGGAGCCGGCTGTTGGGACGGTGGACTCGCAAGGGGAGCGCGTCTCTTTGCTTTACAAAGCCAGCGGGAGCCGTTTAGGTGACAGTACAAATCATGGTGATTAAGAGGCAGATGGCAAGTCGGAGCCGAGACTCATTAGACGCACCACACAACGGATCGGAGGGTTCCCGCAGCCTGGTGCGTCCGCCCCGTCTCCAGTTGGCGGCGATGACAGCGTTTTGGGGTTGGCTTCGATTTGCACCTCGAGTCTCCTTGGTGTCTTTCCCGCTTGGCTTCCTGCCGGGCCCAGTCCAGGCCTTGCTGCTCTCTTCCCGCCCGGCATCCTTGCTCTGGTCGCAGCCTTGCCACGAACGCCCCGTGTGCCGTGCGCTTCGGCCTCCTCTGTGGGTCTTATCGGACGCATCTCGCGTGCCGGGGAATCCCGGCCCTGGAGAAGCTGGCATGTGCGCGCTGTCTGGGCTCTCCCGGCCGCGTGCTCTGTTCCCGCCAGCTGCAGCCAAGTGCCCCGCGCCCCCGGCTCTGCAGGGCTCTGCTTCGCTTCCCTTTGGTTAGTCGCTCGGCTCTCCGGCAGGGTTTTGATGCCGCGTTTTTACCTCGCTGCCTCCTGTCTCTCTAATGAGACGATGGCAGTTCTGTACCTTCTTCCTCACGGGGAAAAGCTAGCTCCTTTATCGGACTCGGCCCCGGTGATCTCGAGCAGAGCTGCCACGAGCGCTGCCTTTTGAAGGGGGGTTTTGTGGGCTGTGGAAACGGAGGAAGTGCCGGATCCACCAGCCTGACAGACAGAGGCTCATTAGCTTGCTCCCTGAAAGCCCAGCCTTTGGCGTGGCTGACAGACCTCCGGGCTGAGGCTTTCATGCCGGATCAGGGAGCGGCGTACGGGGGAGGCAGGGGATCGTCGCAGGCTGTAATTAAGTTGGAAGCCTGTCTCCAGAACTTGTCTTCCTGTTTCTGCTGCTTTACCGAGGACAGTGCTCGATGCCTCCATGCAGCCAGCTCCCTGCTCCTTCGCCCCGCATGGTTGCTGCCCAGGGAGCTTCAACCCAAGAGATGCCAAGCGCCACTTGCATCTGCTGCTTCCAGGGCAGGGAGGTCCCCTAAAATCCCTCGTGACCCAAGTGATGGGGGCACCGCGGCTTCCCTAGGCATGCCGTTCTGCTAGCTAACCTGCAGTTGCTGGGGGTGGAGCTGCAACATCTCCGGTTAATACCTTCTGGGCTGCTTTTGGTCTTCCCATCCTTCGTGGGAAGGAAGAAAGGATGCACCAGTGTGTATAGGGGGGATGCGAGTTCAGTTTCCAGGAGAGTCCGAACCCCCGGCACCACCCCCCCCCCCCCGATCTTGGGTAAAGCAGTTCATTTACTCCCCGAGTGATTCTCAGCCAAGGTGCATGGGCACCGTGGCGTGCCACGAGATCTTTTCCAGGGTGCCATACCACGCAGGCACTATTTTCAGCATGCTAACACCTGTGCTAATAAACCCAGAGACTTCCAACGGGAAGCCACGGTGTCATCTGCATGCTGCCCCGCACCGATCCGTCTGAGATCTGCACGACAGGAAAAATGGCTCTATTATTTTTCCATAGTCAAAAAGAGTGACAGCTAAGAGCTGGCATTTTATGAGCGTGTGGAGTCTAATCAGAGTCTGAAAACGCCGAGAACCACTAACCTAGATAAAATCATGCACGTCCTTCACTGTCTCGATGCTTTAGCCCAGATGCTTGGAGCAGAGGTGATGTCTAGTGTTGCCATAACCTTGGGGTCTGGTGTGGGACAGATGCCGGGGTAGTGCTTTCTTTTTTTTCTGACTGCAGGCGTGTAGCCAGCCAGGCTCAGACTACCCGCCTGTGTGTGCGAGTGCACGTGTGTGCATGCACGCGAGGGATCTTGTTTCCCTGTTTGCAGAGCGGGGTTGTAGTACAAAGGCGCACGGAACTGGGAGCAATAAAAGATTAATGAGAAACAAAGCCATGAACTCATCAGTGTCTCGTCGTCGCTAAATTACAGTTGCAAGGATCGCCGTAACTCATCTGTGCCTCTCGGTACGGAACGGATTGCCGGCCGCGCCAGGGAAAAACACTAAATGCTGATGTGCTGTAACTATAGGCAGGGGTGGGGGGGGATGTGTTTGGGGGGGAGGCCGAAGCCGAAAAGCGATGGCACAAAAGAGGCACCCGATCAATATTTAATAGGAGCTGGAACAGCTTTCAGAAGCAGGCTTATGAAGTCAGCATGTTCTTACAACCTGTTTGTAGCCCTGGGGGTAGAATGCTTTTTCTAGTGTAAAAGTGATTAGCTTGCACAACTCCCCACCGTTCCCGGCTCCCTTCCTGCCTTCCTCCCCCCAGCCTCGGCCATCTGGGAACGGAGGCAATCATTAGATGCAGGATCGTGGCTGGCGACCGCCAAGACCCTGGTGGAGGCTGACAGCGGGGCCGGGGGCAAGGCGACGAGGCCACGTGCCTTCTCCTGGGTGCCGAAGGTCAGAGTTCCCCGCCGCGGCCACGCAGGTGGGTTTGCTGGTCTCAGCCCCCTCGTTCCCCTTCCTTTTGCTGACTCGCTGCTGTGATCTGGGGCGAGTCCGTCTTAACCTTCCTGCACCTGCTTCCCGGGGCCGCGGAATGGAGCTGACGTGCAGCTTTGCGGCCCGCCGCGGCAAGGTGCTCTTGCTGCCGATGCATCAAGGTGCTGCCGTCCAGCAGAGCCGAGGCTCGGGCATCTATACCGGGTCTTGCCCGAGCCCGGAAGAGCAGTCGTCACTTCTCTGGCAGTGATTTAGAGACTAGAAGGCAGGTGGGCTCAGGCCCTTCCCCAAGGAGATTGGCACTTCGAAGTGCATTTAGATTGCAGAGAGAAATCGGGGAGGAAACGGCTGGTTTCCTCTCCGCTGGCCCCCTCCCCGCACCGCCTGGCTTCTGGTAGCGTTCTCCTGGGGTCCCCCGTGTAGCATCCAAGCACTGCGCTACAGGGCAATCCTCCCAGCATGCGCGAGAGGCCGCGCTAGACGCCAGCTCTGCTTTTGAACCTTCCCGTAAGAGGCTTGAATGGGATTCAGAGCAACCTGACATAGCAGAAGGCAAAGCTGCCTCTTGGGCGAGGTGATCAGAGACCAGATGAAAACACAGGAGTCTGCTACCGGGGCCTCACGCTGGGACTTCGGCTGTAGCCTTTATTTTTGAGGGAAGTTTTTCACATAGGCACTGATCTCTTCTGGCGCGTGCCGTAGCTGCTGAAGTAGATGGTCCCTTTTACTCTGTCCTTGCCTTGCTGAGTGCTGCCGGGTGCCGGCGTCTTCAGGAGTCCTTCATCTGAGAGGGATTGAGAAAGCTGCCGACTGGCTGGTCTGAGCGGGGATGCTTCTGACGGTGGCACAATGGGCGACCTTGGATTGTGTTTGCTTAACCTCTGCACGCCTGAGCTGGCAGCTGATAGATGCATATTAATACCTGGCCCGGAGGGAGGCGGGGAGTAGCCGCAAAGCGGTTTGCAGCCCTTGGAGGGGATGCGGTGATTGACATCGCTTCCTAGGACACGAGGAAGTTTGCTGATGTTCACAAGGGAAGGGAGGAATGCATCAGCCCAGAGCAGTGGGGATCCCCACCCCTGCCCTCACCCGGCTTGGTGTCCTGGCCTCTGCCAGGCCAGCTGGAAGGTGGTGCAGTGACATTTCCCACCTTCCAGGGAAGGGCCTTTCATAGGGCTGGCAGGGAGCTGCAGGGTCGTATCCAGTCTGAGGCAGGATCAGCCCCGTCCAAACCAGCCCAAACAAACCCCATGTCCAACCTCAGAGCTGCACAGTAGAGCTGCCCCTGACACATCCCCCTGCCCCTGGGATACAGGGGGGCTGCAGCTGCCAACGTCCTGCTGCCGGGGGGTCATGGGCGCTGCGGAGAGCCCAGGCCCAGGTCTTGCCCCTGCTGCAGAAGAAGCCAAACCCCCCCAGTGCAACCAGTCTGAGCAGGGGGGAAATCCCTTCCTGCCCCAGTGCAGTGTGGGGCTGAGCCTGAGACCCTCCAGCCGGGACCCTGCAGGGTCGGTGCCAGCAGGAGCATTGTCCCAGCCTAGCCCCAGCCCCAGCCTGGGCTGCAGCACCCAGCACCTCTGGAGGAGGCTTAAAACCCCCTGACACAGAAAGGGAGTGGGGGGCAACCAGCACAGCCCGGAGACCCGGGTGATCCCCGCAGCAGAACAACCCTTGGCAGCTGTTGCTTCACACCTGGAAGTACCAGGGCTGCTATCTCCAGCGGGGAGGGGAATCCTCCACTTCGAACATCTGCCTCTGTGAAACTGTACTAATCTTCTTGGGTCCTGTTGCCCGATGGCAGCAAGTCTCTCTGCATCTCCTGCGGTGCCGTGGCCTTGTGCTGTGTTGTCTCCCTTCACCCCGACGCTTGGAGGAGGGCCCTGGCGCGTGTTGCTGCTGGTGTTTGTGGTGATAACATGCTTCCCTCGCGCAGAGCTCTGCTCCCTTTGTGCAGAGGAGCTGTCACCGCGAGCCCTTAAGGAACGAGCCCTTTCCGAGCTGCTGCCTTTTGTTCGGGAGGAACAAAGTGGCAGTGACGGGCAGGTAACCTCTCCCCGGCACCGTCGGCCCCGTGTGCCCAGGCCGGCAGGTTTGACACACGATATGTTGAAGCCAGTCAGTTGGCTTGCTCTAAAGCGCTGGTCTGGCAGTGAAGCGCTGACCCCCGGGCTCATTTGGGAAGCTAATGCGCCTCTTGCCTTGATGGTTAAATTGCACAAAATTAAAGGGTAATTGTGATGAGTCTGCCATATCGCTGAACTGCAGCATCGGTGTCTCGCCGCCTCGTGCTGCCAGGAGCCAGCTTAATAAGCCCGTGATGCTGCTGGCTTGTGAGCTGGTCTCTTCACACAGAAATACAAAACCTGCGAATGGCTCCTCTCTCTTAATGGGCTTTGTAGAGTCACTGGGTTGGAAGGGAGCACAGGAGGTCGCATCTAGTCCAGCCCCCAGCTCCAAGCAGGACCAGCCCCAACTATATCATCCCAGCCAGGGCTTTGTCTAGCTGGGTCTTGCAAACCTCCAAGGATGAGGATGGAGACTGCACCTCTCTGGGTAACCTATTCTGGTGCTTCACAACTTTCTGAAAGGCAAAGTTTTCCTGATATCTAATCTCAACTTGCCTTGCTGCAGCTTGAGCCCATTGCTCCTTGTCCTGTCACCTGCCCCCACTGAGAACAGCCCAGCTCCATCCTCCTTGCAACCCCCTGCAGGGAGGTGAAGGCTGTTATCAATCCCCCTCGGTCTTCTCTTCTCCAGACTAAATTAGCCCAGCTCCCTCGGCCTCTCCTCGCAAATCCTATGCTCCAGCCCCCAACCACTTTCATTGCCCTGTGCTGGACTCTCTCCAATGTGTCCACATCCTTTCTATAATGGGGGTCCCACAACTGGACACGGGACTCCAGATATAGTCTCCCCAGTGCTGAATAGAGGGAAGAATCGCTGCCATCGATTTGCTGACAATGCTCTTACCGATTGCAGCCCAGGATGCCGGTAGCCTTCTTGGCACCAAGGGCGCACTGCTGGATCCTGTTCAGCTTCTTGTCCCCCTGTCCCCCCAGGTCCTTTTCATGGGATTGCTCTGTCCTAAGTGCAGGACTTTGTACTTGCCCTTGTTGAACCTCCATGGTGCCCTCCTGCTGGACATGTGCCCTGCTGAGTGGTGCCAAGGGGGCACATGTGGAAGGTGGTCCAAGAGTGCAGCAGGAGGAGCTGCGCGACTCGGCACGGGGAGCCCAACCCCTGAACAGGGAGTGTGGAGAAGTGAATGCTCTCTGATAGACTAAAGGGGCCTTGTGCATCCCTACAAAGCCAGGAGCATCCATCTCCTGTGCTCCCCGCGATAGATGTTGCAGATCACAGCCTGGACGCCGTGCTTGCCCCAGTCGATAGGGAGTACCTCCAGTGAGGGCTGGGCTTAGAAGCATGCAAGGATGGACCCCGCCGTGGAGCCAGGGCTCGTTTCATCTCGGCTGCCCGCATGCCAACCCTTTGGCCCTTCCCCGTTAGCATCTGCACTCAAAGCGAAGTGGGAGACAGAGGCCAACGTGGGGTCTGGCAGGCTCAGATCCTAGCGGCGCAAGATGCTTCGAAGTCGGTGCCATCTGGCTGCCCGCGCAGCAGGGCCGCCTTCTGCAGCCAGCTGCTCCAGGTGGTGATATCAAGAGCCCCTTTGTTCCCTCCGATCTGGGCATCTGCAGCCGATGAGCTCGGCCGTGCTCTGTCCCCGGCCCTTGTACTAGGGCTGGCAGGGGCTGTAAGGGCAGCATCTGCCCGCCTATGTCAGCCAGCCCCTTTGGGGCCATCTCAGCCCTGTTTGGGGTGGGAGCAGTCAGCTGAGGCTGCATCTTGGAAGGACCTTGCTGGTGCATCGCAGCATGGAGGGTTATACCGGTGCATGCCAGCGTGGCGGGCAGGGAGCTTCTGCCCCGTGCAGCACCGTGAGAGCTCGCGCGGTTGAGGTTCGTTGTTGTAGAGAAACAGGGCTGACAGGGACCTCCAGAAGTCGCATCCAGTCCAGCCCCCTGCCTGAGCCAGGTTCAGCCCTGCCTGAACCCCCCCCCAGATGAGGGTTTTCCTAGCCCGTTCTTAAAACCATGCAACTGTCTCGTGCCACAATTGGGCAGGGGACCCGTCACACCCTAACCTGCCCCAGGGAAAGCAGGGGGCTGTGCTGATGCTCTGTTGCAAGGACTGGCAGTAATTTTAAGATGCGTGAGACATTTGAGGAAGAGGACCATACCCCCTGTAGAGGAAGGCAACCCCCTCCCCCCCAGTCTAAACCAGTTTGAACAGGGGGGGAAATCTCTTCCTGCCCCCAGTGCAGCGTGGGGCTGAGCCCGAGTGCAGGGGTAAGACCCTCCTGGCCTTTTCTTCTTGAGGTTAGAAATCGTTAGCAGGGTTTGTGCCCCGTCGGAGCAGAGCTGCTTAGCCGAGGTGGTGATTCTCTGAGGTTGCTCTGGTGTCTCCGGGCGATGCTGCCGTGTGGACCTTTGCTTACTGGTTCAGCAAGGGCTCGGCGCCCTTCCTTGCAAGAGTCTCTTGCAGGACGAGGCGTCTTGTCTGGTAGCGGCAGCTCCCTGCGCTTGCAGAATTGCCCGTTCCCCTGCCTGTCCTGTCCCCAGTCTGCCACGTGCTTCACAGAGGCTCCTCGGGCAGCCTGATCTGCCACTCTGCTTTTTTTTGCTCCAGGTCAAATCTGCCGCATGCTGCTTAGGGGATCCCAATCTGTTGCTATGCCCAGTCTTTCTGCTCCTTGCCAGCTCCGCTGCTCTGCTTTCTGCTCCCTGCCTGTCCTGTTTCCAGTCTGCCACATGCTTCACAGAAGCTGCTTGGGCAGCCTGATCTGCTGCTCTGCTTTCTTCTCTCCTACCCTGTGCTCCCTGCCTGGTCTGCTGCTCACTGCCCTATACTCTCTGTCTGATCTGCTGCTCTGCTCCCTGCCCCGTGGTCCCTGCCTGATCTGCTGCTTGACTTTTTGCTCTCTGCTCTGCTTTCTGCTCCTTGCCTCATCTGCTTCTGCTGCCTGTCTAGTCCCTGGTCTGCCACGTGCCACGCACGGAGGCTGCCCCTGCCACGCATTTGTGCAGCCCTGCTGTGGGTGCACTGCTGTCCTCTGGCTGGCAATGCCGGAGAGCCACGCTGCTGTCCAAGAACCGTCCCTGTGCCTGTAGCTGCCTGACGACGGTTTGCTTCGGGGAATATTCAAGGGCAGGGCACCAAAACCTCGTGTCCGGCTGTGGGCCAAGGTGCGGCTCTTACTCCTTGGCCGTGCAGCAGCATGGAGGCGTTGGATCTGTGCAAAGGGCTAGGAGCTGCTGCTGCTGCCATGGGACCATCCCAGTCTGCTCCATCCCAGCCCCTAGGCTGCGAACTCCAGTTTAGTTCCTGCTGCGATTCCACATCCCCCGTCCGTGGTGTGCAACCCCCTCCCTGCCCAGTGTAGTCTGTGCTGGGGGCGCAGCCTTCTTCACTGTGCCTGCCTCCAACTGGGAATATTCCTCGTGCAATTAGCACCGATTTACGAGACTCTCTTTAGTTGCCAGACGCCGGAGGATGTGCTAAAAGGGCCTCCCTGCCTCGCCTGCTCCCGTGCCGGGCTTACCTCCGCGCTGCTTGGTAAGGAGAGCTCAAGCCCAACCTGTTTGTGGCTTGTAAGAGTGGCCAGCATCCCTGCTAAGGTGACTCCACGCTGCCCTCGATGAAGATGCTGCAGCTGGACCCCCCGCGGGGGAGAGTGGCGGGGCCCGGACTGGCTTGGAGGTGTCCCCCAAGCCCCAGGGGAGAGCGGAGCTGGCAGCGTGGGCTCTGCTAGAAGTGCTTCTGGAGGTGGTGAGCTCTGCAAGGACTGGGGCAGGGAGCGGCCCTGTCTCCAGACGGGCTTTAAAGGGCTCCGTAACCGAGGCTTGAGTGATGCGGGTCGGGTGCAGGAGTCCCTGTCTGGGAGATGTAGACCGGAGGCATTGCATCTGCATGGGTGGGGGTCTTTGCCGTGGGTGCTGGAGGGTCTGTAATGGGGCAAGAGGCCCACTCTCCACGTGGACAGGGCTGGGGTCCCTTGAAGGACTCGGTTGTGCGAGGGGAGGTCCCGCGGGGCTCAGAGCAGCGATGGAGCCCAGCTGCGGTAGCCCAAAGCCCCACGGTTCAGCTCGCCTATCATCCCGTTTCTCCGCAGCCTCCGCGAACAGGCACGTTCTGGTGCCTGCACCAGGCTGCTTGGAGCCCGGCAGGCTCTCGCCTTTCCGGAGGCGGCTCAGCTCTTGCTCCGAACCCGCTCTGCCAGGTCAGAAGCGATCGGAGTTTCCTTTTATAACCCCCCTCCAGTGTCTTGTGCAGCGAAGTCTGCTGCCTCTGCCGGAATACTTAGCAGGCTCCTGTCAAGGAGAAGGCGGCCCGAGATCTGACCTATTTTAAAGCTGGTATAATCTGGAGGGGAATGTGCTCCGCATGCTAAGTACCCACCCGAACAAAGGCAAAAGAGGCTGCATCTGGCTTGGGGGTTGGGGGGGAACAGTATGGGCCTCCAGACCGCCCCCGGCCCGGGCAGCATGGCAGGCCGGGGCAAAGCGTTGCCAGCGCTGGGTATCTACAAACAGTCCTCTGTGTCCGTGCTGCACAGAGAGCGCCTGATTTCTTCTGGGCTGCGCCGCGGCATCAGGTGGTCGGAGCCGCACCTCATTAGTGTCAGGGCTGGGCTTAGCCCTGGCGGCGTTGCTCATTGCTGTTGCAGTGCAGGCCCTGTGGGCCCTGACCCCGTCCATGTGACCTCGGTGTGGATCCTGCATATTTGGGATCGTGGGCTCGAGATCCAGGAGAAGGGGAAGTGTTTTAGTGTGCGAGGTACCAAGGCTGGGGCTTCAGTAGCATCCCATCACACTTTCCCTTCTAGCGTACCAGCCACCGAAACGGCGTTAAAAATGGCAGTCGGGGCGTGGGGAAGACAGCGATGGAGATGGGCTGGGGCTGTGCAACCGCGATCCTGCTGCCTTCAATATTTGTGCTCAAAGGGGACAGAGAAGCAGCTCTATCTCCGTCGCTGCCCCGACCTCCAGCTTCCCCCCACGTCTTGTTGGCCATGCCCAGGGCTTGGCAAACGTGTGCCATCTGCAGGGTATTTCGGGGACGTGCTATTAGCTGCCTCCCTGGTGGCTGGCTCACGGCAGCATGGTGAAAGGGCCTGTCTGGGCGGTTTAAGTCAGCATCTCTTATTAAGTGAAGGTGAAAAGGAGAGGAAGGTGGAGAAATGAGGTGGGGAAGGAAGCATGGATGTGAGACGAGCAGGAGCAAACTACTCGCTGCAGGGGCCGGTTTGATGTCCCCCGTGGTCAAGAGGGGCAGGGGACCTGAGTGCCCTGATGGATTCCAGCTGGAAGAGGCAGCCAGGATGCATTGAAGCTGGCTCCAGTCCCCCACTCGCCCTTTTGCCTGTGATTCTCCCCAGTCTTTCCCTGGGACCCCATGTACATGTACTCTCTGTTGCTGTCTTGCATCGCTGTCTGCCATGCTAACATGGGACCCAGCGGTCTTTGATCCTTGCTGTCTCCGTGACCAGGTGCCGTTCCAGCGTGGTGCTGGTGTTCCAGCCTTCTGCTGACGGTTAAAATCCACCTTTATCGATCAAGCTGAGTTTGGATGACTGCTCAGCACCGCTCGCCGGGGGAGTGGGGTAGGGGCTTTGTGCTCCTAGTGTCACACCCAGTTCACTAGACAGGCTGGCCTTTTGCACCCACGTTTTTACTCTGTATTCAGTGAGAAGCGGTGAACGTGTTGCAAAGCAGTGCACCCTTGTTGCAGAGAAGGCTAACGGCATCCTGGGCTGCATGGGCAGGAGCATTGCCAGCAGATCGAGGGCAGTGATTCTTTCCTCCTCGGATGGGGAGGCCACATCTGGAGTCCTGTGTCCAGTTTTGGGCCCCCCCCCCACTACAGAAAGCATGTGGACAGGTTGGAGAGAGTCCAGAAAATGGTTAGGGGGCTGGGGCACAGGACTTGGGGCATAAAGGGTTGGAGCAGGGGCAGTATTAAAAGGAGACATCTCTCTCTTAAATGCCTGCATCCTTGGGGACCGACCTGGAAACCTCAGTTTGCTTTGCACTTCCCACTTGGTGGCTTTTCACTCTGCCTGGGGTGGGGGTCACGCACCTCCTGGCTCGTTTGCTTCAGGGTGGCAAACGGAGCAGAGAGACAAGTCCAGAAGGTGCATAGGTTTCACTCCCTCAAACTTTGCTTTAGAAATCAGCTGCCCGTCTCAAGGAGAGAAGATCCTGCGTGGTCACAAACACCGGGCTCCCAAATGCTTGGCCCCGTGTTGGGTGATGTCAGCCGCCCCCCTGGCAGGGACTCTTGGGGGCTTTGCCTTCGTTACCCAAAGTCCTCCAGAGCCTGGCAGCATAGAGGGGCTGGCGCGCCTCGATGCGCTTCTTCGCTGGAGTGTGCAGGGTTTTAATACAAATCTAAATTGACGCTGGTGAGCAGCCCTGGGCTGTCAGCCTTGGCGAGTCTCTCTCCCTCCACTCTGCGCGGCTCGGCGAGCTCCCTTCACGCTGCCCCCAGCCGGCGTGCCCGAGCTTGGGGCGCACAGGAGCTGGCTCGGGGTGATGAGAGCGTGCGGCGTCTTTTGGCACACTTGGAGTCTCTTTGCTTCTCCGCGGGACTTGTCAGCCAACCAGCTAATTAGTGCTGGCTGCAACGTGGATGCTTGTCCACCGGGCATAGAACAGAGCCCCGACAGCTCCTCTTCCGGGTCGTTATCTGCGGGTTACGACGACGGGGTGATCCCAGGTATGGATCCAGGTGCTTAGTAAAGTGCAGGACCTGTCTGCGTTTTTGCCATGAAAGCCCCCTCTGTGGTGCCGGCGCTGGAGAACGGGACATCCCCATGGTCACAAAAAAGGACTCGACCACCCCTTTTCAAGGCGGAAGGGAAAGCTCTTCCTTGGGACCCCCCAAGAAGCAGCCGCATTCAGTCTCCCTTTCCTGAGAGACCCCCCTGGTGCAACTTAGCAAGGGGCAGCCTCTGGTGTGAGACCCTGGCTCTTCTCAGTCTCTAGCTTCCCTGGGGGTCTGTAGCACCCGCAACTTTGGGAGCTGCTTCTCTTGGCTCTGCTCCACGAAGGTATTTTGCTTTTTAAAAGAAGAGAGGTCAGAGCGCTGCCGATGTCCACAGCGGACTCTGCTCCAAAACCACCCGTCTTTATGGTGCTGCTGCGGCTTCCCCTGTGCTCGCTTGGGCTTCAGTCTCTTCCCTGGGCTCTTTTCTTTTCTCCCTCTCCACCTGGGAACCAGCCCCGTGCAGCTGTCTCGGAGCCTCTTTCTCCTTGGTCCCAGCCACTCCTGCAACAAACCAGTTCTAGTCTTAACCTGGGGACAACATCCCCCCCGTACACTGGATCGTAAAGTCACGGGGAGCTGTCGGGCCAGTCTCCAGGCCCACGCTGCCGTTGGGGTGAACAGGGCATGGAGATGTCCTGCTTGGGGAGCTATCTGCAGTAAAGCCTGCCCGCTGCGGTTGATTTGGACTGTTGCAGCCGTGCCGGGGGCCGTGCAGCGCTCCTCGGTGGGGCTGCTGGCTGGTGCGTGCCCTTTGCTCTTCCTTGCCGTGGAACGGGGATACAATTACTTCTCCGGTCGCCGCTCAGCCGTGCGAATCGCCCGCGATTTTTTCCGTTTGGGCCAATTAACATTTTGTCGCGTTTCCCCTGCGGAAATTAACTTGCAGTCGACAATAATATTGAAAGCCCGTTACGGAGCAGGCCCAGGGGTTCAGCTGCTGGGCTTTCTCAGGTCCGAGCCGGGCTCCTTTCTTAAAGCATTTGGTGAATAAAGAGCTGGTGGGCACCATAGGAGGCAGGAACCGGGTGCATTTGAGCCCCATGAGGATGCCCTGCTCTTCTGGGAAGGGAAGACCCAGCACGATCTCATGCGCAGTCAGATTGCGCCAGGGACGTGGAAGAAGGGGGTACAAGCAGCTGCCCTCCCGTTCTGTTGTCAGGGATGATGGTAGTTTTACCAAGAGTTTTTAGAGGATGGGTTTGCCTTGCTGGTTTGGACAGGCTGTGATCCTGTGTCCGGCAGGGGGTTGGACCGTGTCTGACCTCCACAGCTCCCTTCCAGCCCTGCTTTTCTAGCATTTGATGAACTGCAATTTATGCTGAATTGCCCACTTCCCTGTGGTACTACAGCTCCAGGGTCGGTGTCCGTAGCTGCCCAGGTCCCATAGGCTGGTGGCTTGGGCAGCCTGTGGGGTTGGGGTCAGACCCGCAGCTGATAGCAGCCACCATCTCCACTGCAGTCAACACAGCACGGTGCTTTGCAGCCGTTGAGACCATAGACCCAGAGCCCGTTCTCCCAGGAGCACGGGGTTCAGCTTTAGTTGAAGCCCCACGTGGGAGTTTTGCATTGCATTGCAGGTGGTGCAGTCACCTACCCGGGAACTCTTCAGAAGGAGACTGAACAGTCAGCTCGCTGGGGTCACTTGACCCCAGTTGTCTTTTCCTGCCTAGTGCAGGGGGGCTGGACCTGATGATCTACAAGGTCCCTTCCAGCCCTTAATGATCTATGATCTGTTGGGGTCCCTGCACCCTTGCAAGCCACTTCTGGGCAGGTGGGACTGAGAGCAGGACCTTTACGATTCTGCAGGCGGCTGCGCCCACCCCACCTCCCAGCCTAGCGAGCCGGGACCAGCACCGAGCTGGTTTTGCTTCTTGCTAGTCTCTCCTTGAAGGGCCCTCGGTCCTGCGTGGATGATGCGTCTGTGGCAGAAATGCCACCGGGGACAGATTTCTGGAGAGAGACGCAGACGGTGGCATTTCTGCCACAGTGTCTTGGACAGGTGGCACGGTTCCCCTTGAGCACCGCTGCAGGCCTCGCTCCACCTGCGCTCCCGGGCTGTTCTGCAGAGACTTTGAATTGCAGACGGTGAAGGGCCCTCAGGAGATCACATGTAGTCCAACCCCTGCTCCAAGCAGGACTAGCCCCAACTCCATCCTCCCAGCCAGGGCTTTGTCTAGCCGGGTCTTCAAAACCTCCCAGGATGGAGACTGCACCACCTCTCTGGGGAGCCTGTTCCAGTGCTTCACCACCCTCATCATTAGAATTTTCCCTAATATCTAACCTCAACTTCCCTTGCTGCAGTTTGAGCCCATTGCTCCTTGTCCTGTCATCTGCCCCCACTGAGAACAGCCCAGCTCCATCCTGTTTGACTCCATCCTCGGAGGCAAAGGGTGCTATTCAATCCCCCTCAGTCTTTCCTTCTGCAGGCTCAATCAGTCCAGTTCCCTCAGCCTCTTCTCACCAGTCCTGTCCCCCAGCCCCTAGACCATTTCTGTTGTTCTCCACTAGACTCTCTCCAATATGTCCACATCCTTTCTGTAGTAGGGGCCCACAACTGGACACAGGACTCCAGATGTGGCCTCCCCAGTGCTGAATCACTGTCGGGGCACTTTGCCCTTTCCATAGCGATCTGCCGGCAGCGCTCCTACCGATGCAGCCCAGGATGCTATCAGCCTTCTTGGCACGCGGGCACACTGCCGGCTGCTGTTCAGCTTCTTGTCCCCCTGTCCCCCCAGGTCCTTTCTGCTGCTGCCCAGCCTGTCACCCCCAGCCTGCACCGGTGCAGGGGATTGCTCCCTCCCCAGTGCAGGACTTTGCACTTGTCCTTGTTGAACCTCATGAGCTTCCTTTTGGCCCAATCCTCCAATTTGTCTAGGTGACTCTGAATCCTAGCCCTACCCTCCAGTGTGTCCACTACTCCCCTCAGCTTGTTGTCGTTCGTGAACTTGCCGCGGGTGCGCTTTATGCCATCTTCCAGGTCATTAATGAAGATTTTGAACAAAACCAACCCCAGGGCCGAACCCTGGGCACTACACTTGATGTCTACTTGGCACCCGGTATTGAGCCATTGATCACGACCCATTGAGCCTGATGATACAGCCAGTTTTCTGTCTACCTTGTAGCCCATTCATCCAGCCCTTGCTTCCTCTGCTTGCTTGCGAGGATGCTGTGGGAGACAGTATCCAAAGCCTTGCTAAAGCCCACCTGGTGGACACTGCCATCCACAAAGGCAACCCCATCCTGCATCTTGGGCTGAGGCCAGCTTCCTCCAGGCCCTGCCTCAGAGCCAGCCCCCCTGGTGCATCGCCTTCTTTGGGGGAGAGCTGCTGCCCGTGTTGGCAAGGGGAGGCTGCACAGCTGCTTGCAGGGGTTTCCCTCCCTGCTCCGTTGCCCACCCCTGTCGCTGGAGGATTAGGATTAGTCAGGCAGCGCAGAGCAGATCCAGCCCGCCTGAACGCGGCTGGATCCAGGAGCTCTGCCACCTGCCAGCTGTTAGAGCAGAAGCTCCCCGGGGATTTGCCCGTCGCAGGACGCTGATGCCGGCGGGCGCTGCCTCTTCCCGGTTCAGGAGCTCCATGCTCTCTCCTGCTCTGTCCTGAATCCTTCCCCTGCACCCACTTTGCATGGTGGCCGCTGGCAGCAGAGGGGATGCACCTGCTTCGGACCCAGGTGGGTGCAACGGCTCCGTTTTGCGGAGGGGCCACGGCTCCGTCCGTCTGTCTGCTCCCGTCTTGGAAGCCGAGCTGCATCGAGTCAGTCTCCGGACGACCCGCCTGGTAGACAGTGCTGGTTAGATTCCACTTGCGGCGGGATAGAAATCAGACACAACCGCTGCAACGGGCTCTTGGCATTTGAAGCGGTATAACTGCTTCGTCGGGCTGTGCCCTTTGACAGCGGAGCACACGGTCGTTCTCCTGATCCGTCTGTCTCTCCGGGGTCTCGGGCACCCGCTCTCTGGAGCAGAGCGGCCCGGCTGTGTGTGTTTGCATGCAGCACCTGGTGTAGCAGCATCCCGGCAGGGGCACGAAATAGGAATGGCTGGTTGGGGCCCCGGGAGAGCGAGTGGCTGTAGAGGCTGCTTCTGCATCGCTCCCTCCTGCTTGCGGCAGCTTCCCCAGCGCGCGCTTCTGTGACGTGCCTCCCGGGTGCGAGTTCCTGCCTTTTTTCCCGCTAGCTGCAGGGACTTGGCAGAGCCACAAAAGCTGCTCTGTGACGGCCAGGAAAATGCATCACTTTCTGGAAGCGGGCTCTGGTCCACGGGACACAATTCCTGCCTCCCAAAGAGCTCCCAGAGCTGTCCTTGCTCTCAGGGCCGCATGCACAGGTGGTCGTTTGCATAACGAGGGTTTCTAGGGTTGCCCCTAACGTGCTCCGAGTCTGGGGGTGGTCGGGGATCGGAGCCGGCTGCCTAAAAATGTGGGGGAAATCTCCATCCTTGAAAGTTTTTCAAGAGCAGGTTGGACAGACTCATAGTTGGGCTGGTTTAGTTGGAGCTGATCCTGCCCTGAGCAGGGGTCTGGACTCGGTGTGAGGTCCCTTCCAGCCCAGCTTTCCTCCCATCCTGTGCCATTTGCTCTGGCTCTTTGTCCGGTGGGCGGTGGTGCGTCTGGGGTCAAAGGCAAAGGCTGCCATGAAGGGAAGGGGATAAACTGGCTGGTGAAGAAGCTTTGCCCTGATTTCCACCCTGGACGGGGTGGCCCAGACACTTCCTTCCCCATCCTGTGAGACGCGCGTCGGTCTTGCTTTGTCGTGGCTCGTTAGCTGGACATGGCTGAGCAGAACTGTCCCTCGGTTGCTGGAGCCGGGGGTAGGAAGATCAGGCTCTCTGGGGAGATGTGACGCCTTTTATTAGACCAACTAAATCGCTGGGAAGTAGGACGAGGCTTTGGCGTGGTGTACTTGAGGGTTTGAGCTCAGCTGTGCATAAAGCACGAGTCCAAAAAAACCCATGTAATAGGACCCAGTGGTGAAGGACCTAAACACAATGATTGACTATAGGAGACCAAACCAGTAGCACTAGGTTGTTCTTGTCCCTCGTTTTCCGGCAGCGATTGAGCTGTGAGAGCAGGGAGCCCGTCCCCGGGGGAGTTGTCGAGAGGCCTGTTTGCAGCATGCTAGATAACAGGAACAATTAGTGCCGAGCAGGGAGCAGCGTGTTGAATGCAGCGTGGTACGGTCCCGATAACCTCCGGGGGCTAAAGGTGAGCGACCTCGCTTGGGATTTCCAGGACTTAAGCATTTAAATCGGTGGCTCATCGCCGGTCTTCGAGCCAGGGGAAAGAAGCCCGAGCTCCAAGTGAAACCCTGCTCTTTCTCCGCTTGCCCGTCTCCGGCAAGACCCGGTGGAAGCAATCTGGCGCTTCGTAGGAGACGCTCGAGTTGCAATAACATTTCCATCTGCCATTAATTATTAAAAACTTCAGCTCGTTGGCAGCACTCTGGCAAACGCCGTCTCCCCCACGACGTGGCCACGCTGCAGAAACGGCGTTGAACTGGAAGGTTTCAGCCTCACTCCTGTTGCTGACGTGGTTGGCGGCCCGGAAAGGCGGCGTCGGGGCGTGCGGTGCGATATTGAGTGTCAAAGCTAGGAGACGAGAGATTTATACTCGCTCTCTTCCGGGTGTCGTCGGCTTAAATCCCCTTTCCCCGGCTTGCCACCTGCGCGGGTGGTCCGGGCGGTGTCTCGTGGCCGTAATGCAGTGGTTCTGGTCGTGCCGGTTCTCCTGGGACTTTCCCAGAGCGCCCGGGCTGATTTCCGAGACGTCCCTCCCCGTGCCATCGGGGTTTGTCGAGTCGAAGCAGAGCTCTGGCGTGTCGGCATACGTTAGTTGTCACCGGCTTGCGTTTGAATAGCTCTTTTAGATGTTAATTCGATGGTAATGCCGCAGATGGAGACGGCGCCTTCTCAAGGGGAGGTTTGTGTCTTTCTATGTCTAAGTTGCTTAAGCATCATCAGATAACTAATTTTCCCAACTGATACCAGTAACTCGTTACTCGCACGGTTTCTTACCTGAGGAAACCGACTGTAAAAAGGGCATTGGATGGGTTCATAAAAAAACACTTTGCCTTTTCCATAGCGAGCTCCCGCATTAGATGCTTACCTTTTAAATGCAAGGCATCGAATAAACGTCTGATTTAAAAAGCATTTGGAAAAAAGCTTATTAAAAAAACCAAAAAGAAGCACTTAAAGAATGTTTTTTTCCTTTTTTTGCATTTGGTACATAAAAACGTTTCTACAAACGCTGTCGATACAGTCCTCGGCGTTTGAAAAGGGCGAACTTCAGACTATTTAGCGGTAACTTTCCGTAGGCATCTTGCAGAGGTATCCACCAAGGCTTGCCTTGCGGAGGGGAGCAGGGAAGCGCCTGGCTCTCTTCAGCGGTGTAAATTTAAAACTGATTAAATCCATCAACAAAGCCCACAGCCGTATAAACACACTGGGGGAAACAAATATGTTGCCTTCCCGGTGTCGATTCGTTGACAGACAGCAGATTTCCTCAGAATTTCTTTAATTAGCCGGCACGTTGCGTTGACGAAGCAGCCCGAAACACCAGCATGCTGTATTTTACCAGCGCTGCGCTTAATTAGAATTGTCTGCACATCCCGGAAAGGTGCCGGCAAGTTGGCAGGCTCCTAATAGCAGAGTAAACAAACGCTTTTCCTCGTTCGCGGAGCGGCTTCGAGGGCTGCCTCCCAGAGCAGCCGGGGGGAGAGGACCTTGGAGAGAGTCGACCTGGAGTCTCCTTGCATGTCGCCCGAAGGCAGGTTTTTAGGGGTGCCCGGAGCCTGCGCCCATCTGTCTCCGTGCTGAGCCCTATTTGCCCGGGGGGGGCTGGTGCAGGTCGTGTCTGCTGGGATAGCTGCAAATCGTTCCAGTTCCAGCTGATATTTCTCCATAGCCAGGGCATACTCTGTGGTCTTGGGCTGCCGTGGTCCTGGGCGTCGATAATTCTCCTTTCTTTATTTCCTTCCTCCAGAGATGGAAGCAGGTGCTGTTTCCACCCCAGGTCCCGCTCGCCAGGCTGGAGGCCATGCCCTCCTCTCCCTCGTTCCTGTTCTGGGGAAGGCTGGCCAGCACTTTGAGCTCTTGCGGGAAACCCTCAGGTCGCCCATGTCAGGATAGTGCTGGCTGCTTTTATGGCTGTATCGCATCGGTTGCCCGTAGCCCTATTACGATCCACTGCTCAGATGCGGTTCTTTCTCTTCCACGGCACAGCAGCCTAGAGCCGTGGGGCTGGAAGGGACCGGCAGAGGTCACGTCTAGTCCAACCCTTGCCTGTGGCAGGATGAGCCCTGTCCAAGCCGTCCCCGACAAGCATCCTCTAAACTCTACATGGACCCATGTGCCCATTTCCCCTTTGCGGTCCGGGATTACATTTTGGTGGGCTGAGCCCGCCGTGCCCTCCCTCTCTACCTGGGGGAAAGACCTAGCTCTGTGGGTAGGAGGCTTGCCCCCTGCATATCCGGAGCCCTGGCACAAGCGTGGATGGGGTGTGAGCGGGAGAAGGAGACGCCTTGGGTCATGCATGAAGAGCGGGCAGGCGGGCACAAACCCCTGCTGCCATGAGCAGCTTTGCCAGGTCCCCCGAAGTCACCTTGAGATGAAAGGGGCTCCCACCTGCCCTCCTCTTTGCTGGTCTGCGGATGCCCGACCCGGCGGGGCCGTGCTGGTACGTGGAGCAGCCTGGCCTCCCTCTCGGGTGCCGGGCGAAAGCGCTGAGCCGGCAAAGCGAAGGGGCTGGCTCCTGCGCAGGCTGGAGCAGCCAGGCCAATTACTTTGCTATCGGGGCAGCCAGAGCAGCTTCCAGCTCGCTGCTGGCACCCTGCGCTCGGCTTCGGCATCGAGCAAAGCCATCCAGCGTAGGAGAAGAGGGGGGAGGCGTCCGCCCCCGAGCAGCGCGGTGACAGGCCCATAAATCATCCCGCCAGTCACTGTTCCAGCTTCCGCAGCAGCCTGGGGACCGTCAGCCCTGGAGAGCCTGGCGGGTGTCTTTTGGCTTCGGCCAGCATGGCTGAACCTGCAAAGACAGCTCGGTGCACGCCCCGGGCAGGCCCGTTCACCTCGCGGCTCCTTCTGGGGTGCGGCATGGCAGCCCTAAACCACTGTTCCCCGGGGATAAGAGAGCAATATCCTCATTGGAGCTGCAAAGGAATGCATGGAGGGTTTGCATGTGGCCGGGGCTCTGGGAGCTAAAGCAGAGGGGGATCTGCCTCTTATCTCATGCCTGTGACATGCAAGGCAGGGGCAGCCGTGAGAGCCGCTGTGCCTAAGTCATCCATTTGCTTGGATGCTGGGGAAAGCGGGGGTTGTTCCCCTTCCCAGGACCTCTGCACTGAGCTGTGGGCTTTCCCCTCCGTCTCCCCCCTCCATCTGCCGGAGTTCATTCTGCACGCCGGCCCCCCGGCGGCGAGTGCGCCAGCCCTCCGATAAATTGAATCCTGCTCGCAAAGGAGCTCTTCATCGCCACGTGTTAAACGGGCCCCGTTTCAATCACTTCATCGCACGCGCGCCCAGCGGAGTCCTTGGCGGCAGCTGGATTCGGAGAAGATGGAGAAATCAATTTCCAGGCCAGGAGCGTATTATGCACGGGTGTCACTCAGCCCGGCCGGGGAGGGGTGGGAGCGAGCGGAGCTCGGGCTTGCAGCGAAGCGAATGCGCTCGGGACGCCCAGCCTGTTGCGCGTGCGGACCCCAGAGGCCGGGCAGTGCTGGGGCTCGGAGGTACTGGCGGCTGCTCGTATCTCATGGGATTGGGGCAGGTCCCCTCTCCTCTTCCTTTATCTGCAAAGCAGCAGCCCCGGGCCCTTGTCAGTGCCGAATCCCCCCAGCATCCTGGTAGCCAAGTGCTTTGGGGATCCTTGGAGTCTTGTAGACCCCAGGCTCTGGTTTCTCTCTTCTCTGTAGCATGCAAAGGGCCTCAAAGTGCTGCTGTCCCTGCAGAAACCTGCCTCCATCGAGAGGCTGCGGGCGAGCATTTGCCCCGTCCCGCAGCCAGAAATGGAGGCAGGATACCCCGGCGAGTCGCTGAGATGCTGGCGGGGTTAGGAGTGCCAACCCGTGAAACCGCATGACCTCCACTTGCATCGTGGGCCTCTCAGGTGTGGCGCCAGGGATGAGCTCCTGGCTCTGATGCAGGCGTAGGTGATGGGGGTCCGGGTGCCAGGCTGGCGTGGATCGCTGCTGGCGCGGTGCCGCTGGCAATCGGGCCACGGACCACCACAATGGCAGAGACGAAGCCGAGCTGGAAGGATGCAGCGCGGTCCCCTTGGCTGCAAAGGGCCGGGTTTTCCATCCGAGCGAACAAAACCCAGGATCCCTGCTGCGTCTTCCTGCTCTGGGAGCTCTGCTGCAAGAGCCTCCGACTCCAGCTCTGGGAGCGGGGAAACTGCGACCGGTGGCATCCGGGGCCATCGGGGCTGGCACGTGCTGCGCCAGGACAGCCGGGGAGCCTCTCGCTGCATGCACGGTCTCGGTGGTGGCATCGGAAGCTGCCAGTTCCCAGGCGGGCTCCCCGGAGGAGAATGAATTGCCGTGCCTCCGCTGATTACCGGCAAGTCTGTTCAACACGGAGCGCAAGCTGACAAGACAAACAGCTGTATTAATGTAAGCCTGCTCCTCCCGCAATGCCAGGGAGCGGCGTGGAGGAGTGCGGCGCACACACGCAGGTGTGAGATGGAGCGGCTGCGTTCTGCGGGGCTCTGCTTTGAATGAGGGGGGCTCGGCTTCCCTTCTCGAGCCAGGCCCCAGATCGGACCGGGGCCGTTGCCTCGGCTGTGCAAGGATAAGGGCGGATGCCCGGGCAGCACATCTGCCTTTGTCTCCGGCACGCCGGGGGCTGGAGTTTTGGAGGCAGGGGAAGGGAAGGGAAGGGCCGCGTTGCAGATGCTCCGTCATACCCCATCAGCCCCGAGCGGTGGGGAGCCCCTGTCATTGTGCCGGCGCATCGATGCAGCCTGCCTTGGGACTCGTTGGCGGCTGCAATACTGAGCTGTTAGGGCACGGTACAGGGCACAAACTCATCCCGCTTCTCCCCAGGCACGCGGGGGGTGGATTGGTCTGCTCTCTCCTCTTGGGGAGCCTGTCCATCCCCTGGGCTAGGCCTGCTGGCTCAGCTGTGGGTGGGAGGCACGCCTGTGCTCAGTGCCAGGCAGGGCAAGCTGGGGGCCGAGCACGTGCACCCCAAGAGCCGTCGGGGGCTGAATGTGGCGGCTCTGTTTCTCTGGAGAGTTTCAGGGCCTGGAGCTCTTGTTTCTCTAGTCCCAAGGCACTTGCCCATGGCACAGCCTGGGGGACGCGACCCGGAGCAGGGAAGGGCACCAGCGGCTTCTCTTTGGAGGGGACGAGTTGCCAGCTGAGTGTGTCCAGCTCGGCTGGGCAGGGTCCAGCTGCCCTCTTATAAAGACACCTCTGCAAAGGAGTCCGGAGCCTGCTGCCGAGGGAGGGGGAAGAGACGACGAGCCGCGTCTTGTTGAATCGGGAGCGACCTTTTGCGGGTTCAGCGCCTGACCTTTAAAGCAGGAAGGGCCCGTAATTCCAGCAAGCGCCGCTGTACGGCGGGCGGCTGGGAGAGAGCCGTGCCTCGAGGGGTCCTTGAGTGAGTGTCTGCGCAGAGAGAGAGCGAGCCTATGTGTGTCTGCGTGTGCACACGTGTGTGTGCATGTGTCCCGGGCTCCGTGAAGACTAGCAGCGTTGCATTGCACAGCCCCGGGGAGGCCGGCAGGGCAGTGACGGGGGAAGCTGTTCCTCCGGCTCCTCTGATGACAGGGACGTGGCTCCTTCTCGGTGCTGTCACCCTGCTTGTCCAAACTGTCCTGTAAGCTGCTCTTCTCTTGTCCAGGGTGCCAAGCGGGGGAACTCGGCCCCCACCATGCTGGCTGCTGACCCCACCATGCAGGCCAGAGAAGCAAGCTGTCGAGCCTAGCAAAGCAGCCCTTGCATTTTGCTGGGGCCGGCAGCTGCCTTCTTGCTCTGCTATCGGAGTCTCCCGTGGCT
This sequence comes from Alligator sinensis, assembly GCF_000455745.1. Taxonomy (NCBI): domain Eukaryota; kingdom Metazoa; phylum Chordata; order Crocodylia; family Alligatoridae; genus Alligator; species Alligator sinensis. The sequence goes on along the minus strand of NW_005842644.1, from coordinate 329,874 downwards.
TTCTACTCGTGCAGCTTCAGCCCCTGGGAGCTGGGACCGGCCCGCTGGAGTCTGCGCTCCTGGCTGCATTAGTAAATCAGTGCTCCAGGGCATCCGGGCAGGAAGCCGTTAGCGCGTTACTCTGACGGGAACATCCGTCCCGTGCTGACAGCGCCGTCACTTCGTGAAATGCCCAGCGGGACGCGGGCTTCAAAGCAGCGAGCGGCTGTGCCCCTCTCCCTCCGGGCACATGGCCCCAGCAGGCGGGCGGCTGAGGCTGCTTCTGACTCGGGGTCAAACCAGGCCAGCCTGGAAGATGCTGCATGCTCGCTGCCTGGCCGGCTCTGAGCTGTGCATCAGCATCTTGGAGAGGCCTGGTTTTCTGGCACTCAGCCCCACACTGGAGCAGGAGGGGTATTACCCCCGGCTGGTGACTGCAGGACCAGGGCGTAGCTGCTCTTTGCCCCGGCTGCTGTAGGATACAAGGTCAGGAGGGTTTAGCGGGCACATCCCTGAGCAGGGAGCAAGGACGTTTGCTGGGCACCGCTGCTTTAAGCTGACCGCCATCCCCTGGGTGCAGGCTCAGGGGTCTCATTAGACCCCGGCGCTGCAGGGGCAGCTTGCCCTGCCTACGCCACGGGGCCAAGATCAATGGCAACCCTGACTTTTAAGCGAGGACATTAGTGCCGGCAGGAGCCGGCGTGGCGCTGCGCCCTGCGTGAGCCGTGGCTGGCTCTTTAGCATTAAGCGTTAAATTGGATGATTAAAGGAGACTTCCACTTAATGATCAAAAGGCCCAGCCGCCGGCCCCAATGCTGGCCTGGCTGTGATGTGCCTAATCGGCACTTTCGGGCCTGACAGCCCCCAGCACCGCGAGTAACTGCAGCCGCGAGCTAGATCCCCCCCGGGCGGTGCCCGGAGCAGCATGTCCGGCTCCATCGGCAGCTCGGCGGGGACGGACGAGCAGATTCAGGGTGGGGTGGGACAGGTGTGCTAGCGGGGTCACCTCTGCGTGTCCCTTTCCCCTGCCTTCCTCCTTCCCGGGGCTGTGCAGGGAGCGCTGCCCAGTGCTGTAGACAGCCGGGCTGCCAGCCCGCGTCCGGCAGCTGTCGTGCTTGTCTGGACTAATGCATCGCCTGGTTTAACGAGGCGACGGCCGGGCCGCTCGGGGCTCCAGGGGCACTACCTGCAGCAAGAGGGTCTGTGCTCAGAGCACCTCCCAACTTCTCCTCTCCGCTTAGAAACGGGCAGAAGCAACTTGCCTGGGGTCACCCACAGCAGAGCTGGGCACAGAGCCAGGCCTCTTCACAGGGCTGCGCCATCCCTGACCCCTGCTACCGCCTGTGTCCCGTGGCCGCCTGCATCCTGCTTGGGTCAAGGATGCTCCCCGGTTTTGCATCCCCTCCCTTTGCCGTCCGCAGCTGCCTCAGCTTTCAGACCACGGCCGAGGACAGGAGGCCGAGTCCCTATTTTGTAGCACGCAGTGGGCCGACCGCTGCCGCGTGCCGAGGACTCGGCTTCCCCACGTGGGCCTCGTTGCTCATGTGCGTTTGAGGGGCCGGGGGCAGCCTGGAGCCAGAGCTGCTTTTCTGATCAAATGCAAATCTGGTTAAAACGGTCGGCTCACAATTAGACGGCTCCAGCGGGGAGTCTGTTTGGATAATGCAAGCGATGCAGGTGGGGCACCGGCTTCGGGGCTGCCTTGCAGCTCCGGGCTTTGGGTTTCTAATGGGGCTCAGTAGGGTCTAGGGAGCTGGGGTTGCGCCAGGGCTGCTTTTGTGCCCAGCCGGTGCTTTCCTCTACCCCCCGGTGTTGTAGTGGGTCACTGCAGGAGGAAGAGAGGCCTCCTTGCTGGTCCCCTCTTCGCTGCCTTCTCCGGGATAAGGGCTGTGGCTGTGTGAGATGGGGCACAAGCCTGTCTCCAGCAGGGCCTCCCCGATGGGCGGCTGCGGGCTGGGGGTGATGGGCACTGCTGGGGGCATCTCGTGCCTGGCTTTGCGCCTGGGGCCGGACCACGGTGATGGACTGATGGGGTCCGTGACTCTTGCTATAGGCTGTGGAGCTATTACCCTGCATCCTCCTGGAGCGCCCCTCCGATCTCCTTCCCCTGCCTGCTCTGCTTTTTGCTCTCTGCCCCGTCCTCCTTGCCCTGTCTGCTGCTCTGCTTTGGGCCCCCTGCCTGATCTGCTACTCTTTGTCCCATCTGCGGCCGCTTTCTGCTCTGTGCCCTGTGCTCCTTGCCTGCTCTGCCGGCTGCTCCCTGCCGTGCTCTCCTGCTCAGTCTGCTGCTCTGCTTTCCACACCCTGTCCTGATGCTCTGCTCTCCATTTCCTGCCCTGTGCTTACTGCCAGTCTCCTGGTTCAGATGTCCACGTTCAGGGCACGAAGGACCAAAGCAAGCAGCTGTGGGGACCCCGTGGTCAAGCTGGCATGACCGCAGTGGGCAGATGAGGCCCCCTCCGTCCCAGCTGGCCGTGATCTATGCAAGCAGTGGGCAGGGGTGGATGCTGCAGGGCTGTAACCATTGCACACAGGGTTTGTGGCAGGCGTGGCCCCACTGAGACCTGGGACCCCCTGGTCAACCTCCTTGCTCTGACCAAACTCGCCATTGCCTGGACCAGGGGGCAACCCTGATGCCATTGCAGCTGTTTTCCCCTTGCTTCGGCTCATGTTTCCAGTGTCCACAGGCCCCTTGGACTCGTTTGGGGGGTGGCAGGCGCTGGCCGGTGTGCTTTGCTTGGTGCCTCCCTTTGGAGCACTTGTTCTTTCTTGATCCACGGCCATTTTATTCCGTTTTTGTCTCCCGGGATCCATTGTTCTGTCTCTAGTGGCTCCCCGTGGCTTGCCGTTCTGCTGGTAGGCTTCGCCTGCATTTCTTTTGGGGTAACCATGAGGCCTGACTTGCACAGGCCAGGATGCATCCAGGGCTCGGAGGGGAAGGGATACAGGGGGTGGTTTGGCAGCGGGAGGAGGAAACACCAGCCAGCACGGGTCTGCGGGCGCAGCTCTGCATGGGTGCAGCCGCTCCAGGGACCTCCTGTGGCTTCCCAGGTGCTACCTAGGGCTCGAGGGGACGGAGGGGGGGAGCCTGTCCCCATTGTACAGCTCCGGCCTGGTGCTCAAAGTCATCCTGATTTGCAGGGTCGAGGCTCCTGGCCTGCCCCAGGCCTCCCTCCCCTGTGCCCGCTGGTCTCTCGCTGCCCTTGGTGTGTCTCTGCACCCCATAACCAGCCGTCCCCGATGCCAGCTCGTGGCATCCTGCATGCCCTGCGCCTGCTGGAGCTCGTCCTGGCCCCAGCTGCTCCTAACTTGGCCTCCCCGAGCCCGTGCTGGAAGTCTGCTTCTCCTTCCCTCCTTCGCTGGCTCTGTTCCCCTTCCCCTCCCAGCAGCAGCTATCAGCATCTCTCCATCCCCCTGTCCCCACCATCCCTGCTCCTTTCTCTCTGCCTCCAGCTTGTCCTCAGCTCCCTTCAGTACCAGGACGTCGGCTCTTGCTGGCTTGCCCCCTCCTCCCCCGGCACGGCACGGAGGCGTCTTGCCTCGATTGCTCCCCTGTCACTTCCCATCGTGGCCGTGCACGGCACCGACCCCCGTTGCCCCCGTTTACAGTCGCCGCTGGAGCAAATTATGGGGATTTTGAAGCTCCCCGGGGTGGATGGCTCTGCGTGGCGCTGGCCGGCGTCCAGGGACGCGCATTAGCTTCCCCTTGGATTCACATCCCTCTGCAGTGAGCGTGCATCGCGGCCAGCCGGGGAGCCCCACGCCGGGCTGCGAGGGCACCCGCTCGTACTGGTGCATCCCGGGGCTGTCTGTGGCTTGACTCGAGCATCCGGGAGGCAGAAGAGGGAAGCTCGTACAAGTCCAGACTTGCGCTGCTTAAAATTCAGGCCGGCCTGCGAGCGCCGTCTCCCTCTCACCTTCCTGTCCCCGCCAGCTGTGAACTCCCGGCCAGGGTGTTGGGGTCAGCTCCCACCCAGCACGCCAGGCCAGCGAGCAGTGCCTCATGAGCGCGGTGCTTTTCGACGTGGCTGAAGCGGGGGCCCGGCTGGAATTCGGCCACACGCCGGAGATCGCAGGGCCGGTCTTTCCGGGTCGCACCCAGGGACTTGTCTTAGCCTGGTATCCGGTCTCCAGCCCAGCCAGTAGCAGGGGGAGAGGAAAGGATAATAATCATCCCCCAGCCCTAGCCGTGGGCATGGAGAGGATCTTCCTGACCCCCACTTTTAGCCGGGGGTCGGCGTGCCCTGGAGCACGAGGGTGTCTGGTGTCTCCAGAGCACACGGCTGCTTTCATCTTCTCCCTGCTTTTAACACCGATGATCTTTTATACCCGAAGAAACAGCCACGGAGATGCTTTGATCTTGCCTTTTGCCTCTGGCTTGCATAGGCCAGGAAAGAGCTTGTTCCAAGCGGGGCTGGGGCAGGGAGAGGCCAAGGGGCAAGAGAGAAGAGACTATTCATTAAACCCTGTCTGTCGGCAGCCGGGACCCAGATTTCCGCAGGCCCGAGGCCGGCGACTTCCTCTCTCTCCATCCGAAGCGCTGATCGATCAATTTGCTATGGATCTCCCGTTGCCGGATGCATCCTGTGCAGGCGTCTGCGGGGTGGTCGATGCGTTCATCATCGCCAGTAATTAGATCAATTGAAACCGGGATTGATAATTTGGGGAGATGGGACCCAGGTGGGGGAGGCATTGATTGAGGTGCGGAGACCGCTCATCTCTCCCAGTGTGGAAGCCCCATGGCACCAGCCTGAAA
>NW_005842644.1:308795-325129 GCF_000455745.1 Alligator sinensis | reverse complement strand
CCGCCGCATGGAGCCCAGGCTGGCGAGAGTGGATGCCGGCGCTGCTCGGGCATCCTCCAGGAAATCCAGAGGGGATACTCGAGCACACAGAGTTTTATGGTGGTTAAAAGAGCCTTTCCAGTGGAGCCACCCTGCATTTATCATTCCTCTCCAGCCTTCCAGGCAGCTGTTGCCTTTGTATCAAGTGTCGGCAGCCTGCGAGGTGCTTCAGGAACGCTTCTGAAGTGAAGTGAAGTGAAGCACCCTTTGCCAGAAGAGCTCCCGGAGGGGCAGGCAGGGGTAGAGCAGCGCTGCGCTGAAGGGAGCAGGGGTAATGGAGTCACCCACATGGAGCTGGGCTCTTGCAGGCTCTCAGCTCGGGGCTTTGCACCTGTGTGCATGGGCATTGCACTGCGTGGATCAGCCTGGGGAAGTTTCCAGGTGCATCTAATACAGCTCCAGCCACCATTTCTAGCTCTTGAAAAGCTCCAGGCTCTGGCCTGGTCCCATGGCAAACCTCTTGGACTTGCCACCTCTTCCCCAGCTGGGGAGCGGGGATCTTCGGCTTGCCGTCCGCGGCGGGGCTGTTGCAGATAGACGTGCAAGGCTGCCATCGGCCTGGGCGGCTGTCCAAGAGCCTGGCGGGGAGCAGGGTCTCATGTGCACGCAGCGAACGCGTTGCTCATTTGTGCCAGCAAGGAGTGCACGCACCGGTGCACCGAAGCAGCATGCCCAGAACAAGGCCACACTGCAGGGAGCTTGCTTTGCAGCGGTATGTTTTTGCAGCCCAGGCTGTCTTCTCTGAGCCCCTGCCAGCCCAGAGGTCGGCACACTGCATTTCCACCGGGCTGCATCCACAAGAAAGCTGCAGGGGTTTGTGGCAGGGCTCAGACCCTGGGGACGTGCAGCTAACAAACTGACCTAACGTGCAGCCTGTGCGGTCTGCCAGCCTCTTTGGCCGGGAGATGCAGCTGGGCGGATGGAGTCTGTCCGGGCTGCTGCAGTGCTGAGACCCGGTCTGACTCCGTAGCAGAGGCCTCTGCTCTCCTTCTACTTGAAACCCCGGTCTCGCTGCATAGGTATTACCGGGGCCCTCAACATACCTGGCTCCTGTTCCTGGCTGTTGCATGCACCACGTGGCAGAGCGCTGAGGACTTCACTAGAAAACTGAGCGGCCTCTCCGCCATGGGGAGAGGCAAGAGCTTGGAGATCCTCGGGAGCAAAGCAGCAGCCAAGGATGAATCAGAGGTGCTGACGTGGTGTCGTGCTTTGTGAGTGGCAATTAGCACACGATGTTGCTCTATATTGGTTAGCGGCTGACAGCCCTGCCGGCTCCCGCGTGAGGATGACTGTGCCCTCGGCACATCTGACGATGCCCAGCCCCAAACGTCGCTTGCCGCGAGGCACGGAAATAAACTTGCTTCTATTTGGGGAGCGCGGGGGTGGCGGCAGGATGGGGAGTGGGGGAGGCTTGGAGAGCGGAGCGGGTTTGCTGGGGTGGGGGGCAAGCATGGCCAGTCGCTGCTAGCAGACATCAGGGGACCTGGTACGCTTGGATCCCTGGGACAGCTTCATGGCCGCAGCAAAGAAGGGGTGAATCGGGCTGAGTGGGGACCTGCCTTTAGGGAGACAGGGGGCTGAAACCGCCCTGAGAGCGATGAGGTGGGGGTGGGCAGCTTTGCCCACCCCCAGTTCTGCGTGTGGACTCTGCCCCTGACAGCTCCCATATGGGGCGGGAGGTCCGGAGACCCCGGGGAGAGCTGGTCACCCGGCTCCGTACTCGGCACCGCCAGCGCCTGCTTGCCCCGCTGTGTCCGAGAGCGCTTGGCTGCGCAGAGCTGCCCTCCTAATCTCGCCTCTCCCGCTCCTCTCTGCTCGTTGGGCAGCGCTCTCATTCTCCCCTGTCACTTGGACTTGATTTGCTATGCTAATGACATAATAAATAATGAGTTTCCTAATTAGCCGGCAGGGAGAGCTGCCCACCTGCAAGCCAGGCTGCTCTCGCGGGGCCGTGGCATTGCTCTCGTTGCGCTGCCGGTGGGACAAGGCGCCAGACACCCCGCGCTCCTGAGGACTGCGGCCGCTGTGGGTCCCTGTGGCCATCCCGTTCTCAGGAGGCTGGCTGTCTGGGGCGCGAAGCTTTCCTGAGCTAGGCATTCCTGGTTTTTCCTTTCCCAGCAGCACGTTGACCTGAGATGCTCGGAGCAGAGGGGCCCAGGTGAGCGGGAGGCTGCTCTCGCCGCGTGGTGCAGCGGAGATGGTAGCGGAGCTGGCTCAGGTAGCGGCTGCAGTAGAGCTCTGCCCACGCTCACGGGCCCTGCTGGGAAGGCGGAGAGCCCGACCTTGCTAGCTACACGGAGGGGGCAGGAGCTGGATCTTGCAAGATGACCCTGGAGCTCTAGTGCCCGAGGACATGGAGCCCCTTCGTTAACCTCGGGGCACGTCCAGGCGAGGACGAGACTCCCAGGTGCCAGGCAGTTCAGACTGCAGCTGCGCTAGACCTGTCGCGCTCCTCCTGTGTAGGGCATCAGTGTTTCCAGTGACGCCCCCGTGCCCAACCTCTCCTGAATTTGCCGGTGCTGATCCCAATTAATTCATTGTCCTCTTTTGCCCATGGAAAGAACTGCAGTAATGTCCAGCGTGTAATGGAGACCGAAAGCACCAAAGGCCCAATTTGCAGGGACCCTGAAAGGACCCCATTGCTGGTTTGCAAGCTGATGGGCTCATCGCTTCTCTCCTCTACACGCCCTGGTGCCAAGGCCATAGAGGGGAGTCGGTGCCAGAGGCCTGTGCCCAGGCTGTCTCTCTCCTTGCCCTTTTGGACACGGTGAGGGGGGTGCTGTGACCACATGCTCTGACCCTGGGCTTGGATCCAGCAAGGCACTCTCCTCCCTGAGTTCAGTGGGGACCTCCTGGGCCACAGGGCTGTTCCCAAGGGCAGACCAAACCCTTCCCATCCAGGTAAGCCTTGCAGATCTCTGTCAGCACAGAGCAGCGTGGACCCCCAACCTCCAGGCCCTGCTGCCTTTGTGCAGCCAGGGAGTGTCGCCTGCAGCCCCCCAGCAGCTAGGGGCCAGGACACCCCAGTCTTGCATCCATCGCCTCCCTGGGTCTCCCCCTTCCCTCCTCTACTGGCTGATGTTCCCTGCCCCTTTGGGCTCTGCACCTGGGAGCTCCCTTCCAGGGCAGTCGTGTCCTGCTGTGCAAGGGCCTTTTTCTTCTTGCCGTCGCCAAGGGCTTTTGAGGTCTCCGATCAGAGTCCCAGGCTGGCTTGGGGTGCTACTGTGACGCAGTCGGGGACCCCTCCTTTGTGCGGGGCACTGTATGCAGGCAGTGGGCGCTGGGCCTGGAGCCATCCTGTTTTTTCATAGAATCCAAGGTAATGAGAGACCTCAGGGGGTCATATCCAGTCCAGTACCCTGCGCCAAGCAGGACCAGCCCCAGCTACCTCATCCCAGCCAAGGCTTTGTCTAGCCAGGCCTTCACAAACTCCAAGGCTAGCCAGGTCTTCAAAACCTCCAAGGATGGAGACTGCACCACCTCTCTGGAGAGCCTGCTCCAGTGCTTCACCATCCTCCTTGTGAGAGTTTTTCCTAATATCCAACCTCACTTCTCTTGCTGCAGCTTGAGCCCATTGCTCCTTCTGCCATCTGCCCCCACTGAGACCAGCCCAGCCCCATCCTCTTTGCAGCCCCGCTGCAGGGAGGTGAAAGCTGCTATTCAATCCCCCTCCGTCTTCTCTTCTCCAGACTAAATCAGCGCCGTTCCCTCAGCCTCTCCTCACCAGTCCTGTCCCCAAACTGTTTTTGTTGCCCCCACTGGACTCTCTCCAATGTGTCCACATCCTTTCTGTAGTGGGGGGCGCACAGCTGGACACAGGACTCCAGATGTGGCCTCCCCAGTGCTGAACAGAGGGGAAGAATCACTTCCCTCGACCTGCTGGCAGTGCTTCTGCCAATGCTGAAACCTGTCCCTGGCCTGGCTGCTACCTTTCTGCGTGATTCTAGGCCAGTCCCCTCATTCCTCCTCTCATTGCCAAGCAAGGATGGCAACCACCTGCCTTCGGAGAGCGGTGTCCTGTTCGCAAGCTGGGGAGATGGACAGTCCCCTCCGTCCCAGCTGGCCGTGATCTCTGCGGGCAGGGGTGACTGCCGGGGACACGGCTGGGTTGGTACCGTCGTGCACAGGGTACTTTGTAGGCACAGCTCCAGCGAGCCCTGGGACCCTGCCGGTCAACCTCCTCCGGGCTGTGGCCAAACTCGCCATCGCCCAGACCAGGAAGCAGTCCCTGGACCCAGGACGATGGAGCTGTTTTCTCATCACTTCTGCGGACATCTCTGGCATCCACAGACCCCTTGAACTCGTTCGTGGGGGTGCTGGCCGGCGTGCTTTGCTCAGTGCCTCCCCTTGGAGCGCTCGCTCCTACTCGTGCAGCTCGGGTTGCCATCAAGGGCACCCTGTTGGCTCCTTTTCAGCTTCTTTTCCTCCTGTGTCCGGCTCGACAGCTTCCATCGCTTCCCTCCCTGCCCCCCCAGCCGAGCCCAGCTCATCTTCTTGACAGCCACGGCGGCTGCAAGTTCCCCCGGAAAGTTAATTAAGAAGGGATCCGGCCGCGGAGAGCTGCCGCTTTCATTAGGGGTGATCGAAGTGTGAAGATGGATGATCCGGAGAAGGCAGCCTGCATCGCCCGAGCCAGCCGCCTTCTCCCGCCGGCCGCGAGGAAAAGCCGGGGCGCGGAGCAGCGGTCAGCGAGGCGCCGCGGAGAGAGGCAGCCCCCCCGGAGCCGTGCGCCGTTGGGAGGGGAGGGCATCGGGGAAGCGCGAGCGTGCACTATTTAAAACTCGTTCTGTCGCAGGTTACAATCCTCCGTGGCAGATATGGGTTGTTAGTTTGCTGAAAATAGACTTTAATTGGCTACTGTACAGTGTAATGATTTTAATTTGACAAGAGAGCCATAATTCAATCAGCCTGTTAGGTGTTTAAAGGCGTACGTGAGTTATTTAAGGAGGAGGAAGTGGAGATGCTGGGGGTGGGGGAAGGAGGCCTCGGCTCCGGCGCGCCAGTGCCTCGTGGCGGGGGCCCCGCCGGCCTGACCCACTTCCCTGGAAACGAAGCCTGCTTGTCTTCCTGGCTCTTCCCAGCAGCCTGCGAGGAAGCAAGGCGCTGCTATTGATTTCCCGTTGGAAGCGCCGTCCTGCAGCCGGGCTGGATGGTTTCCCCGTTGCCACCGGAAGTGGCAAGAGTCCACCGTAGCCCAGCGCCCTCCCAGCCCAGGAGACGTTGCATCGCCGCTGGCCGTTCAATAACGCTCTGCTTCTATTTCGGATCAGGGAAGGGCTTTCCTCTGCTTGGCACCTGAGGAAGCCCCTGCCAAAGCTGCTCGGTGCGCGGCAATTGCATCCTCGCCTTCCCGATGCACCAACTGCACTCCTTGAAACGCCGCGCTCCGGAGGGGCGGGCAGAGCTCCCGGCAGGCTGCGAGCCAGGACAGAAATGAAGTCTGACAGCTGCTGCCGAACCTCCGTCGTCTCCTTCAGCCTTTTCGACGCTCCGAAGCCTCGTGAGAGACGAGCGCTCTTTTTTTCCCCAGGGGCGACGGGGCTTCCTGCGACTGACACGGCCACGGCATCGCATGCAGCGCCGGGGGACTCCGGGACCTGCGCTCAGCACTTCTGGTGCCCTCTGCGCGGCGGATCGGGTGTGCTGGCTTGGGCCTTGCATATTGATTGCACCGCTTGCCGTGTCTTGATCTCTCGGTCATCCTCCTGCACAGGCCCAGATGAGGCTCCCGGGATTTATTGCCTGCTTGGGATGCCTCTAGAGATGCGGAGCACTATGTGTCCGGCTGAGGCATGCTACAGCAGGGTGCAGACAGAGCTGACCTTGCTACTCTCCACATGACTTTACTTTTCTCCCCTGCCCCTGACTTGCAGATGTGCGGCAGGAAGCTGGCAGCCAACAGCTCTGTGACGGGGGTGCAGCTAATGTGTGGGGCCCTTGCTATCTCCGTGTTTGCTCCGTCCTTTTGTTTAAACCCTAGACCCTCAGGGCTGGCGGGGAAATTAAGTCACCGAAGCCACAGAGGCAAGGCGGGCTGCTCCTTGAGCCATCCCAGCAAGATGCTTATCCAGCCTCTTGGAAACAGCCAAGGAAGGAGAGGTGATGTAGTTGGACCCTGGTAATGGATAAGGGAAGTGGCGGTGTTCAGGACCTCCGTCGCAGCCGCTCCAGGCCCCGCGTGTTAAGAAGAAGATGGAGAATTTGGAGAGTGTCCAACGGCGGGTGACAAAAGTGATTGAAGGACTGGAAGGCAAAGGGTTATGAGGGCAGGGGCATGAACAAGAGATGGCAGAACAATCCCCTGCACCGGTGCAGGCTGGGGTGACGGGCTGGGCAGCAGCTCTGCAGAAAAGGACCTGGGGGGACAGGGGACAAGAAGCTGACCAGGATCCAGCAGTGTGCCCTTGGTGCCATGAAAGCCACCGGCATCCTGGGCTGCGTTGGTAGGAGCACTGCCAGCAGATGGAGGGATGTGATTCTTCCCCTCTATTCAGCACTGGGGAGGCCACATCTGGAGTCCTGTGTCCAGCTGTGGGCCCTGCACTACAGAAAGGATGTGGACACATTGGAGAGTCCAGAAAATGGTTGTGGGGCTGGGGGACAGGACTGGTGAGGAGAGGCTGAGGAAAATGGGCTGATTGAGTCTACAGAAGAGAAGACCGAGGGGGATTGAATAGCAGCCTTCACCTCCCTGCAGGGGGGCTGCAAAGAGGATGGAGCTGGGCTGGTCTCAGTGGGGGCAGATGGCAGAAGGAGCAGTGGGCTCAAGGGAAGTTGAGATCGGATATTAGGGAAAACTGTTTTTCCAGGAGGGTAGTAAAACACTGGAGCAGGCTCCCCAGAGGTGGTGGAGTCTCCATCCTTGGAGGTTTTCAAGCCCGGGTAGACAAAGCTTTGGCTGGGATGATGCAGTTGGGGCTGGTCCTGCTTTGAGCAGGGGGTTGGACTCAATGTCACCTCCTGAGCTCCCTTCCAGCCCGCATTGTCTGTGTTTTGCTCGAGGGAAAGGTGATTAAGATGGGAGACAATTGCAGTCTTCAGGCACCTGAAGAGCTGCCACAAGGAAGAAGCGAGAACATCTTTCCTCCCTCGCTGCAGAGGTCAGGGCACAAAGCAATGGCCTGGAACAGCAGCAAAGCAGGTTTATATTAGATCCCAGGAGAAACTTCCTTGCTGTCAGAGCAAGGGAGCGGTGGCCCAGGCTGTGCGGGGAAGGCCCGGGATCTCCTTCACTGGGGTGTTTTTTTGCAAGCGGAGGCTGGAGAAGCGCTGGGCTGAGTTGGGAGCGGCATCCGCCCCGGGGGGCTGGACCAGATGACCCTCAGCTTTCCAGGCCCCTTCCACCCCTGCGATAAGAATAAATCCTGCTCAGTTCCTAGGCGGTCTCTGGTGATGTCTTGGGGTGATGGTTGTCAAGGCAATTTCTTAGTTCAGCCTCCCAAGGCCAGCGCGAGCCAGTGACCTTGAAGATGTCACATCCCCGAGGCCGCGGCGGAGCGGAGACATGGAGGCCCGAGCATGGCAGGCACGTCAGGGGCAGCTCTCGAGCAAGCTGCTGCCATTGAGGCGCCTGGCTGTTAAACAAAAAAAAAAAAAAAAGAAAGAAAGAGTCATTTTAAAAAAGCAATATCTTTATATGCGAATATAATTGCTCGGTGTTTGATAGTCGCAGGCTTTCGTTAGCATCCTTGCTGTTTATATTGATTTTTAATGTTTATTTGCAAAACCTCGAACGTGTGTCCAAGCTCTTGAATGGCTTCCCAGATCGGCCCTCGGCGCGCCTCCGCGGCTATGAAATATCGCATTTACGGGCTGGCAAAACGGTATTTAATGGGGGCTGACAGGAGAGTGTTTAAGGGCAATATGTATCGGATGCTTAAACGTTTCTATTAGCCGACGCTTGGCACAGATCGTTGGATGGGAATGGAGTCGTTCCGGGGATTACAAAAGCTTCGCCCGTTTTCGCTGGCGTCCCGAGACGCCCAGACGCCTGGGTCCCCCCCGACCCCGTTACGTGCCATGCCGTGCATGAGACGCAGGTGTGCCGATTTGCCTCTTCTTCGCTGTGCAACACCCCGGGGAGATGAGCGCTTAGCCGCGATGGGGGAGGAAGGGCCGGGGATGCCGGACTAATTGCTGTGTTTAATTGGGATGAACTGGGCGGCTGGCGCCCGGTGCACGTGCATTTGGGGAGGGGTGGCGAGTGCTGCCTCTTCTCGTCCTCTTTCCAGGCAAACCTTCCCATTTGCCTGTTTCCATAGAGGCTGCAGCCGCGCCGGAGAAGGGGCCGTTAATCACAGCAGCTCCGACTGCAGGACAGGGTTTCCTTTTTTTTTTTCTTTCCCCTCCCTGGCTTCTCATTAATACAATTAAAACGCTTTAAATAACCGTAATAAATCCCCCGTCAAGTGGCAGGGGAAGAAAAATAGCTCTGTACAAGGCCTGGCTCCAGGTCCTTGGCTTGCAGTCGTGTCTGCACCCCGGGCAGAGCTGCGAGCACCACTGTGCAGTGCTACGGGATGCCTAAGGGATGGGGTCAGTGGGCCGGGTTGGGAATGGCCTCGGCCTCGTGACCCCCTGGCAACCACCCGCGGCCGCCTGCAATCCCCAGAGTTCAAGCTCGCTCTGGTTTCTGCGCTGGAGTCTCTCCAGCTAGCGCAGGTTGTTTAATAGCTTAACGAAGCAGAAGCATTATCAGATAGTTTCTCCGTTCGTTTTAATTAACGCTGGCATTAACGGTGGCCTCGGAGCAGCACGTGGGGCCTGGCTGCTTGCTGGGGGCTGCCGGACCGGACCGGGCCGGGCCGCGCGCTGTAAGCCTTAACGTCTCGTGTCGCGGAGAAGATCACAGCGCGCCCTCGTCCCCCTCCCCGACGCCCGCGCTCGACGGGGTTACGAAGTCAACAGCCCGTGCCAGACAGACACTTAAATCAGCCATAAATTTGCTGGCGTTCGTTAGCAAGGATTAATCAGTGTTTGTACAGCGCTTTGAACGTACGCCACGCCAGACAAGAGGCAACGTATTATTTACCTTGAATTTTGACACTGAACTTGTTGGAGTCGCACAAAGACCTCCCCGGTCAATAAGTCCCTCTTCAGATTTAATTGCAAGCCTGTTTCAAACGAGGAAGCGGGCGAGAACCGTTCGTGGCGCGCTGCCGCCGGCTGGGGTTTTGTGTTTCCCCCGGCAAGGAGGGAGGCCGCCGGCGTGGGAGCTGGCACGGCTCCGTGCCAAGGGGAGGCGGGATCTGAGGCTTGGCATTCAGATACCCGAGGGCTGTTTGCATGGCAAGCTCGGGGAAGGGGGCGGTTGCAGCTGTGTTAATAGGGGCAAAGCTCCCCTTGTAATAGGGGGAGGGGGTGGAAGCCCCCTTCCTGCCCTCCTGGTTTTGTATGGCAGCATCACCCACGGCTGCAGCGGGTAGGGGTATATTCTGCTCTATCGGCATGGGACGAGGTGGGGATTGGGCCCCGTGCAATGAACCCAGATGGCATCGGGGAAGCGCAAGGCTAATTTTGTTCCCGGGCATCTTCAGACGGGCGAGACGAAGCCTCTCCCTGCAGGGCCTGGTTTAAAGCTGTGAGCTGTGGCAAGAGGCCTGCGTAGTGGATCTTGAGCTGTTTTAATGCAACTTGCATCCTCTTGAATGACGGCTGGGCTAAGAGGAGTGACTGCATCCCCGCAGCGCCCATGGACCCCCCTGGCAGCAGGACGTTGGCGGCCGCGGCCCCCCTGTATCCCAGGGGCAGGGGCGATGCCTGGGGCTGTGTCCTGCGGCTCTGAGGTCGGACACGGGGTTTGCCTGGGCAGGGGTTGGATTCGATGCGACCCCGCAGCTCCCTGCCAGCCCTGTTTTTCTAGGATTTGAGGAGCTACGATGCTCGCTGAAGTGCCCCTCCCAAGCGTGCCTGGTTAGCGCTATGTAAGGACTCGCTTTTAAAACCTAGGTAAGAAGGTCCTTTCCCCTGCGGGCCGCTCACCTGCTAGAGGCTTTTCAGGACTTCAGAGTTTTAAGATTATTTTGCTTACGGATGCTGATAAGATTGTCCTGCCTGGAGATAAACGTGCGTTTTATAACTCTTAATCGCTTGCTCAATAGGCCTTATCTGTGCTGTTTGACCACTTATTTCTTTTCTGCCTTTCAGTTGTGGAATTTGCTGCGAAAGATGTAGATACTCGAACGCGGTGGGACTGGGTCTTTGGGGGTAGCCGGTGCTCTTTGGCAGCTCTGCTCAGGCACTCCATCACCCGCCGTGCTGCATGGTCGATGCTTCGTGCCCTTGATCTTGGAGGTGGGAGCATTTTGGGGGCTGCAGTCTTTGGGGTCCTGCCTCGGCCTCTTGACGGGACGCTGCTGTTAGCATCCAGCCGTTGAGTTGCCTTTCTCGCAGCGTGCTGCAGCGAGGGGACTCCATCCCCGTCGCCGTGTCCACGCTTCCTCGAGGGAGATGCTCGCTGGGATTAACACCCGCGGGCTCCAAGCTGCTCAGACCCAGGCGCTGGTCCTGCGGTCTCTCTGCGGAGCCAGGGGCGCACGCAGGTCACTAATAAGATGAAACCTCTCCTTCCCCTCGATCGATATTTGGCTGGAAGCAGCAATCAGTAAATGGAAGCTGGGTTTGCATTTCCAGCTCCTGCCGGTGTTGAGGGAGGAGGCTGTGCATGGCCAGGCAGCACAGGGGAAGCTTGTGCACTGGGCTTCGTCCAGGCCTGCCTGGCAGTGCTGATTTGAGCCAGGGGATACGTACCCCGGGGAGGGCACCTTCCCTGTTCCACCCAGCGAGTCGCCTTAGCTTATCCGGCCTCTTCCGGCAGGTTTCTCCACTTGCCGTCAGCCCAGATCAGCATAGACTGGAGGCGTGGAGGGGGTTCCTCATAGAAATCATGGACAGCAAGGGTGGGAAGGGACCTCAGGAGGTCACATCTAGTCCAGCTGTCCTGAGCAAAGCAGGACCAGCCCCAACTACATCATCCCAGTCAAAAGGCTTTGTCTAGCCAGGTCTTCAACACCTCCAAGGATGGAGACTCCACCACCTCTCTGGGGAGCTGGTTTCAGTGCTTCACCACCCTCCTAGTGAGAGTTTTTTCTAATATCCAACCTCAACTTCCCTTGCTGCAGCTGGAGCCCATTGCTCCTTCTGCCATCTGCCCCCACTGAGACCAGCCCAGCTCCATCCTCTTTGCAGCCCCCCTGCAGGGAGGTGAAGGCTGCTGTTCAATCCCCCTCGGTCTTCTCTTCTGCAGACTCAATCAGCCCATTTCCCTCCTCCTCTCCTCACCAGTCCTGTCCCCCAACCATTTTCATTGCCCTCCACTGGACTGTCTCCAATGCGTTCACATCCTTTCTGCAGTGTGGGGCCAGAACTGGCCACAGGACTTGCCTTGGTGTATTGAGGGTCCAGGCTTCTGCATGGCATCTCTGAAATGCATTTCATACGAAACCTAGAGCCGTGGGGCTGGAGGGGACCTGCAGCGGTCACCTCTAGTCCAGCCCCCCCGCCCAAGGCAGGATCGCACCATCCCATGTAAATCCATCATCTAGACTCTTGGCAAAACTGCCGTCATCCCAGATGCAACACAAGGCCTCGCCAGCTCCTTCCTGCGCTTGCAGCGGCAGGATGCCGGCAGGGTCCTCGGCCCCCGGCTTCCCCTGTGACATGGTAGAGGGTATTTCTGGCGCTCTCGGGTAGCTGTTAGCGCAGTTTTAGGAACAGATTAGACCAGCGCTTCTCTAGGATGGTTCAAATGAGGCTGCTCCTGCCTGGAGCAGGGAGTTGGACTAGATATGACCTCCCCAGGGCCCTGCCAGCCTGGCTGTTCTCAGAGTTTTATACATATATAAAGTGATAGCAGCCCCCCTCGGCTTCCCCAGTCGCTGCCGGCTGTGAGCCAGAGCAAAGAAAGCGGCCCCGAGGCCTGGTGCCAGCCCTCCCCCCGAAGTGTCGGACGCCTGGGTGTGATCCTGGCTCAGCTCTCACAACCCCCTCGTTAGCGCCCGGGGCCGGGGAAGGGCCAGGCGGCGGGTCCACGTGCTGCCTTGGGAGACTGGTGCATGCGCCCGCTGCCATCTTCCACCGCAGCTTCGCACGCAGGCCAGTGAGCGGTGATGGATGTGGCCGCGTCCTGCTGATTTACAGCCCCGGGCAATGAAATAAAAGGCCGTCATCTCTGCTCCGGCGGGTTACCGCCATGGCAGGGCGACTGGAATTTAGTGCCTCTTTAGCTCCGGCCCGCGCGTCCCTCAGATTTGGGGGATGAAGGATGGGCGGCTCGCGCCAGCCGCCTGATTTAGACCTTGGAGCACGGAGGCCGGCAAGGCGGGGACGCGGCGTCTGAGGGGCGGACTCGGGGCTTCACAGTGGCATAACTCAGCCCCACTGTGACACGCGCGGGATTTATGGCACAGCTCGATCGGAGAGGGCTGGCGTGGAGGCGTTGGAGGGTATTTTTTTTTTCCTTGGTACTGCCAAAATAATGGAACAACGTCCTTCCTTGCTGCTCCTCTCCCTCCTCCCCGCGGAGGGGGGAAAGCAGCAGCCTTTAGCACCGAGGGGACCTGCAAGCTGGGCCCCGGGCGGTGTATGGAGCCCGGCAGGGTCTGCCCCAGGCCCGGGGACCGTCACCTACGTCTCATCAGACCGACTCCAGCTCCAGGCCGGGCTCCAGGGAAACGAGCCCTCTGTTGCTAAGAAAACTGGCTCTGCTCATGGCCTCGCATTGCAAAGGAGGCTTGACTTCTGTGCCTGACTCCTCCTCGCTTTCGTCGGCTCGTTTCTGCTGCTCGTTACGCATCTTTCAATCGGCAAACTCATAAGGTCGTAGGGCAGCGGGGCTGGAAGGGACCTCGCGGGGTGGCATCGAGTCCAGCCTCCCGCTCCAGGCAGGATCAGCCCAGCCACGGGTCTGTCCAACTTGCTCTTGCAAACCTCCAAGGAGGGAATCCCACCCCTCCTCTAGGTGCCTGTTGCAAACCCTCACCCCTCAGGGTCTGACCGCTCCAGCCTCAGTTTCCCCAGCTGCAGCTAGAGGCTGTTGATCCTAATCCCGTCCCCTGCAGCCATGGAGAAAAGCCTGTTTCCATCCTCTTTATAATCAAGGGTCGGAAGATTGTGATCAAATCCCCACTCAGGCTTCTCTTCTCCAGGCTAAAACCCCATAGCTCTTCCAGCCTTTCCTCCTCGGCCCCTGATCATTGCAGTTGCTCTGTGCTGGACTCCTCCCAGCCTGCCCACCTCCTCCTCGGTAGTGCGGGGCCTAGAACTGGACGCAGGACCCCAGGGGAGGCCGTACCCATTCCCTAAGTGAGTAGACGAGCCTCTCCACAACATGGGGCACCATGCGCCAGCAGCCCCCTTGCCCAACCTGCCTTTGTCCTGGCAGCGTGCCCAGCGGGGAGCCTGGTGCGGAGCTTGGCACCGGTGGCCGTTGCCGTCACGGTCCCCAGCCCCAGCTGGCCCCTGGCAGCCCCGGGGGGAGATGCAAGGCAGGGGGTGGGGGAGGCGCTGGGGCCTGCCGGCAGCGCTGAGGAAATAATAAACCGTATCAAAGGCTCGTTCATTAAGGAAAACCGCGGCGCAAAATTGCCGCCGCGCCTTTGTCCGCGCGCTCCCATCTGATTAATTTCCTTCATTTCCTGCAGCGTCTCCCTTATCTATTTCTCTTCAGTTTTATTCTTCCCTCTGATTTTCCCTGGTTCGGCAGCAGAGGCGCGCTCCCCCAACCCACCGCACCCCCTCGGGGGCAGCTCTCCCCCGCTCCCCGGGTCCGGCTCGGGTCTGCAGGATTTAGGGGTATTGCGGCAACCTCTGGTGCTTGCTTTGGTGCCTGGGGTTCTGGGTTCGAGGGCATGTTCTGCATGTGGCGTAGCCAGAAGGCCCTGGGGGTGTCTTACTGAGGCTGGTTTCTGGTGTGCAACGGCATCGGCGTGCAAAGGTCGGAGCTTAGGGACAGCGCGGGTCCAGGTACGCCGGGTCTTCCAGACCGGCAGAAAGGAAGCTCTGTCTGTCCAGACCCCCCCAGACAAACCCTGTGTCTGACCTCGCAGCCACACAACAGTCACTCCCGACAGCCCCAGGCATTGCCCCTGCCCCTGGGATACAGGGGGGCCGCGGCTGCCAGTGTCCTGCTGTGGCTGTGGGGGTTGTGGGCACTGCAGAGAGCCCAGGCTGTGCCCCCGCTGCAGAGGAAAGCAAACCCCCCAGTCAGACCAGTCTGAGCAGGGGGGAAATCCCTTCCTGCCCCAGTGCAGCGTCAGTGCAGGGGCAAGACCCCGTGGGGTTGGTGCCAGCAGCAGCATTGGCACAGCCCAGCCCCATTCCAGCCTGGGCTGCAGCACCCAGCGCCACGGGGGTAGGATTCAACCCCCCCAAAACATGGAGCAGAAAGGAGAGGGTGGAAACCACAGCTCCGAAACCTGGGCCACCCTGGCAGCAGAGCACGGGCATTGTTGAGCCTAGATCCTCCTCTTCCTCAATTGGCCTACACCCAGGTGATCCCAGCAAACTCCCCTCCTGGATCCCCTCCCAGAGTGTCCTGCAGCAGCGGGGCATGAGAGGGGTCAGAGCCAGCATTTGGTGATGGCATCTTCCGGACACTGGAGCTGCATGTGGGGGGTGGACTTGGGGCCTAGAGACCCTTCCGTCTTGTCCCTCTGTGTATTAAGTGGGTGCAAACTGGCCAGGAAGAAACATAGCCTGGAAATTGGGAGAGAGTTCCCAGCCATCGGAGCTGCCGCCGTGTGCTGGGTTAGAAGTGACCGGCGCCTTTCCAGTCCTGTGCTTGGTTCAAAGGGCCCGGCAGGTGCTAAGGAGGAGGGTGGGACATGGGGAAATCTCCAAACACTGCGATAGGTGCTGAGCCCTCCTAGACTGGGCGCACAGCCCCCTTGCCTGCTGCCCTGGCTTTGAGGCCGAGCCGTGATGGACCGATGCTCCCTGGAGCCTGGACGTGCCGCTTGAAGCAACGAGGCTGCGCACAGGATTGACAGCGAAGGCACGGGCCCTCCACTTTGATCACGGAGCTGCCGCTTCCACCTGCTCCTATAGCGGGACTCACACAGCGAAGCCCCCGGGTGGGAAATGGAGCGGTAGGGACAGTCGTGTGGCCGCAGGGGTGCGTGGAGGTGGCCGTCGCCTCCTGAGAGCATGTGCCAGTGTCGCTGGGCACCGGTATCGTCCTGCCCTGCATTGAGCACTCTCCTCCGTTGCTTCCTCGCCCAGGGCCCGTGGCACGGAGGTACAAACGCGGAGCATCTGTGGCACCGAGCTGGAGCAGGACGCAGCATCCCAGGCCAGTGCCGCCGTCAGAAGAGCGCTACCGGGCAGGGCTTCTTCCCAGCACGTCAGCGGGCAACAGAGACGTGACCCGGCTGTCGGAGCACCGCAGTGGTTCGGGAGTGAGGGCCACGTGGGAGCCTGTCTCGGTGACGGCTCCTCTCCTTGTTCCTGGCAGCGCGGCGTGTTGTTCCCAAGAACAGCGATGCTTTCCCCGTGGCAGTTCAAGTCGCGAGGGATTGAGCTGCTTTTCTGCTGGAGCTGCAGAATCGGTGTAGCGAGCGAGCTCGGCACGTGGCTCACTCTCCGTAATGGCCCGCGAGTTGCACGGGGCCCTGAAGCACCGCCGATATCCTCGCAGCCGAAGCGACGGCTTGGCCCGTTTTCTGTCTCCTTTCTCCATGCACGGTGGCAGATGCGCCTTGCAATGGGCTGTCTCTGATTGCAGGTGTAGGTCTCTGAAGGGAAGCCCTTTTCCATGATGATCATGGAGATGGTGGTTTAATTTCCGTGAGCGCTGTCCCCTGCAGAGTCGAATCAAAGGCTGCGGGCTGGAGATAACAGCCGGAGTCCCTTCAAGGACATGGAGCTGCTGAGATTTGCTCTGGTTCCTCGTTTCTGGGCTGGTTTTTTTTTTTTTTCTTCCGAGTTGTGCAAGCCTTGGCCTGGCCCCAGCGACCGCGTGCACCCTCGGCTGTGAGTTGGGATGTCTGTCAAATAAAAACCCACCTTTGCCAGTGCTGGGGGTGACTGAGATGCGCCGGACGTGGTGGGGTTGGCTGGTATGTCCCATGGACGGTGCTGGGTCAGGTGCTGTGCACGGGGAAACGGCACCTCCTTGCTGCTGCTCCGGGACAGTGGTGGGGGGGGTCTCATCCACCTCCTCTCACGCTGTGACGGCTGGATTTTGCAAGCGAAGCACGCCGGGTCCTTGGGAGACATCCAAGGAACGCGGCAGGAGGTGCCAGTGGGGCTCCAGCACCTGGTGCTCTTCCTGCCTCGCGGGGGGTGGCAGCCGCGAG
>NW_005842644.1:308283-308690 GCF_000455745.1 Alligator sinensis | reverse complement strand
GGATCCCCCGGGCCTTTCCATGCCGTCCTTGGCTGTGCCCAGCTCCAACCCCCCGTCTTGCTTTCATGGCTTCCCTGGGAGCAAACTGCTGCTCTCAGTCTGCTCCTCCCTTTCCCTGGGCACTGAGAACTGGAAGCGAGCTGCAATCCCCCACTCTTCCCCCCTGAACCCTATGTTGCAAGGTGTGGGGGCTGCAACGGGCCTTTTATCCTTGCAGGCAAGGAGAGATTGGGGCAGCTCTGGGAGCCTGCAGTTTCCACCCTTCCGGTCGGCCGAGGGGAGCCCTGGCCAGAAGCAACATCAGATGGCCCCAAAGCAAAGGGCAGAGGTAGGGCCCGCGACCCCATGGCTGCTGCCATGAGCATCCCCCACCCGGCGGGTCTCGGCGCCCAGGTCAAGGTTGTACA
>NW_005842644.1:299416-308102 GCF_000455745.1 Alligator sinensis | reverse complement strand
CGCGGAGGGGAAGGTATTACGAGCTGTTCCAGGACTGGAAGCCAAGCAGCCGTAGGGAGCCGTGTTCCTGCAATATGTTGCCTTTAACTCTGGGGGACGCGTTTGGCAGCGGGCTGCGGCGAGCCTGCTTCCAGCGAACGACGCGCCTGCCTGCGCTGCTAACCCCGCAGCATCCTGGCCTCGGGGCCTGAAGGGCAGCTCTCCCGCTCGCAGAGACTGGAGAGGGCTGAGTGGGGCTGGGGCCAGGCGGTCATGCCCCTTCCCCCTGCCCAGTCCTTCTCGGGGCACTTGTGCCCTGCAAATGCTGCAATGCAGTGCCCGGCGTCCCTGCTTTCAAACGCTAGCGTGAGCTGGCTGCAGGGCTCCCCTGCACAGACAAGCCCGGGAGCAGCCTTGTGCTGCTTCGGCGTTGGCATCGGAGCCCCCCAAGAGCCCTGGCGCAGGTACCTTGGAGGGGGCCTGTTTGCACCAACCGCAGTCGCAGTTAGTTGCGGCTGATTCTGGGGCGGGCTCTACCAGAGGGACCCTCTGGCTGCTGCGGGACACGAGAGGGTGAGATGGACCATATCTAGGCAGTGGTTGTGTTGGGGTCCCCCTGCCCCAGCTGCCGCAGTCTGAGCCTTGGAAGGGCCGGCGCAGGGGGTGTCTACCTCGGAGATGGGATTTGGTCTCAGACAGCCTGGGGGAAGCCTGCTCCTGCGGCCTGCCTTGCTGTAGCAGACGGGGGCTAGTCCCTTCTGGGGCTGAACTTTGGCCCCTGCCATTCTTGCCACTCGGGGCCGATGCCCGCACTTGGGCTTTACCTTGAAGGATGAAGCGACGGGCTCCGGCCTCGCTGGGGATTTGCTGCAGAGCTGGCTGTTGCTAGGGGCTGGGTGCTGCTGGCAAGCTCCGCGCTCGCACGCAGCCCCCATTCATTTCAATTCCTTCATCAAGGCTCTCGCGCAGAGCTCGTGACAGCGCCAGGCGCGGGCCTGACTGCAGAGGCAGGAGTCCCGAGGCAGCTGCCCGGGCTGCTTCCCCCCTTTCCTTTCCCAGCGGCTCCCAAGTGTCGCCCCCAGCGGTGCTCGCCCAACTTGCGGGGCGTGCGAAGCCTCTCCCCGCCTCGCATTCGGCATAGGGCAGCGCCGTGCTGCAGAGGCGGCTCTGGAAGGTGCAGTGACTTGACTGAGGTCTCGCGGGAACGCGGTGGCAACGGCTGACACCTGCCAACTCTGTCTCA
This sequence comes from Alligator sinensis, assembly GCF_000455745.1. Lineage (NCBI taxonomy): Eukaryota > Metazoa > Chordata > Crocodylia > Alligatoridae > Alligator > Alligator sinensis. The sequence goes on along the minus strand of NW_005842644.1, from coordinate 306,880 downwards.
TGTGCATGCCGCCCGGAGCCCGGGGGTGGTCTCTTGTGTTCCCCGGCCCTGCTGCTTCTCAAGTGCTCGCTGCCTTCTGCTTCCCAGCTTTTGGCCTCGATCTCCTCTCCGTCCCCTGCGTCTGACCAGCCCTGGCATTGCCACCTGCCTCGGGGCTGCCTGTTCTGCTGGAAGCATCCTCTGCACGCTCTCTAGAGCAGGTGCAGAGAAGGGCAGTGAGGATGAGGAGTGCTGCGGAGGGTCTTTCCTAGTAGGAAAGACTCGTGAGGCCAGGCCTGGGCAGGGCAGAGATGCTGGAGGGGGCAAGAGAAGGGCTTGCAATACTAAATGGCCAAGAGAAAGGCCCTTGGGATCGATCATTGCCCATCTCTCCCCAGACAAGGACGAGGGGTCAGCATGGACAGAGCAGGTGTCAGCTGAACACACACACCAGGCCGCTCTTTTCCCCCGATGCGGCATTAAAGTGGGGGCTCGTGGCCACCAGCTGCGGTGGGAGCTGAGAGCTTGGGCAGATCCACCCGGGACTGGACACGGGCTTGAGGAAAGGGGCACGGGGAGTGTGAGACACAGGGAACGAGGGGCACGGCCTCTGCATCAGACCGGCCTGGACCTTAAAGGCTGCAAGGGAGAGAGGAGCAGGGGAGAAAACCCTGCTTGAACCCAGTCGCCTCCCTTCCAGCTCCACTCTCTGCCCAGTGACACTGGAGACTGGGCACGCTGGACCTGGGTCTGACCCGGTCCAGGGCAGCTCTGCTATTCTGAAGGGTCTGGAGGCATCGGGAGGTGGTGCAGCCGCAAGGTGCCCTATGATTCCCTTGCCTTGGCGTTGTGTCCCACAGTAGCTGTTAATCATTGGCCCATAACGAGCTCAACTGTTAAGCAACCAGAGCAGAGACCATGGATGCGCCTGCCCCCTTATTTTGGAGTAAAAGGGCCTTTCTGGGTCTCTTGAGGGCTTTGGAGGAGAGTGACGAGCCCAGGGGGCAGGGGGGCAGTGTGCCAGGGCATCCTGGCACAGAGATGTTTGCAATGCAGAAGACGGGGATACACTGGGCTCCAAAAGGAGGAGGGATTTTGGAGGATGTTTCTAATCCTCCCCCAGGGGTGCTGGGTACTGCTGCAGCCCAGGCTGGGATGGGGCTGGGCTGTGCCAATGCTCCTGCTGGCACCCACCCTGCAGGGTCCTGGCTGGAGGGTCTTGCCCCTGCACTCAGGCTCAGCCCCACTGCACTGGGGCAGGAAGGTATTTCCCCCTACTCAGACTGGTCGCACTGGGGGGGTTTTGCCTTCCTCTGCAGCAGGGGCACGGCCTGGCCTGGGCAGAACCCATGACCCCCCTGGCAGCAGTACGACGGTGGCAGCCGCGCCCCCCCTGTATCCCAGGGGCAGGGGCGATGCCTGGGGCTGTGTTGGGGGCAACTTTGTCTTGTGGCTCCGAGGTTGGACATAGGGTTCGTCTGGGCTGGTTTGGATGGGGCTGATCCTGCCTCAGACTGGATGTGACCCCGCAGCTTCCTGCCAGCCCCCCGGCTCTAGGATTCTCCTTCTCCATGATGCCCACGTGCCTGGGCAAAGAAACGCCAAGCTCTTCGTTACAGAGCGGCTGTGTAAACTCCCTCAGGACCATGTCCAGCCTACTGGCTTCCTAGCGGCCCCACGCCTGGGGTTACAGTAAGCCCGTGGCCCCGCTGCAGGCTTGGGCCTCAGCTGACAAGGGGATGCGGTGCAGCACGGCTCTGGTGGGCGCTGCCCGGGCTCCATACATTGGCAAGGCCTGTGCATCTTCGAGGGGCTGAACGGTGCCCATCACGACCCAGACTGGGGCACTGCAGCCAGGTGCCCATGGCTCTGAAGCAGCAGAGCCTCTTGCAGGGCAGCGGGGACGAGAAACGGGGCTGGTGATGGGGTTGATTGCTCCAGAGGGGCAAACGCAGTGAAGCCCTGGCAGACAGTCTCTCCTCGTGCCGCGTGGCTGCTACCCCAGCTCCGTGCTGCCCCCGGACTCACCGTGGCTCCCACCTTCCTTGTGTTGCAGGACAAGAACCGGAAGCTGCGGCCTCTGTACGACATTCCCTACATGTTCGAGGCCCGGGAGTTCCTGCGCAAGAAGCTTATCGGGAAGAAGGTAAGAGGCGGCGGCTGCGTGGCGGGGAGCAGGCTCTGGCGGGGAGCCCGCGCGGTCAACGGTGGAACGGGGCTGTGATGCGAGGGGTGCCATCCCCATAAAACAGGCTGTCAAATCCGCAGGCTGGGGCTTCGGGGCTGGCTGCCTCCCATCCCCAGCCTGTTCCTTTCATCTCCTGGAGCTTGTCGGCTGCACCGTCTTCTCCCCGGGGTGTCGGGGCGGGCGTAGGAGCCATGCAGGTGGGAGCCTTTGGGGTGGGAGAAGAGAGCAGGGAGCACTGACCTATGATTTGAGGGGCAGGAAGGCTTCTGGCCAGGAAAGGGCCTCCTTGGTGCTCATGTAAGGGTCCCTCAAGGAGGCACCAGCACTTGTCTGGCTGTCTGGGGGCTCCTGGGGCCTGCAGGGTCTTGGATAGGCAGGGCTGCCAGGCCACATCTTCCCGCAGCACCGGTGGTCAGTACGTCCTTTGAGATGTCTGGGGGAAGGCAGGATGCTGCAGAGGCCGGATGTGGCCCCCAAGCCCTTCCCTTAGCAGGGGAATGGGCGCACAGTGCGGGACGGGCATTGCTTCATTGCTGTAGGGTAGCAAGTGGCAGGATGAGGATGCTGCCAAAGGCGGTATGGCTCTTGTGGACACGGGGAATGGGGTTTGTGTGTGTGTGTGTACATACATACAGACCTACATATCTGTGTGTGTGTATCTCCACGTGTGAATGTTTGTATGTATTTCTACCCCCTACCCCCCCTTTTCTAGCATCTCAGTTCTCCAGCATATTTTTCTGGGCTGGTTTAGAGCAATTCAGGGGAACGAGGAGCATCATCCGCACTTAACTACCGCTGCACATGCTCGCAAAGCAATTTTCAGACCCTCGTAAAATGGTCAAATAAAATCAATTTCCGTCACGGTGAAGGCGCTGGCTGCTGCTCGTTGAGGACTATTTCCATGCCTAATTGCTTCTTGCCATTTCCGAGCCCTGTTTATATATTAAAAAAAGAGAGAGGGGGCGAGAGAGAGAGCGAGCGAGCTCTGCAAAGTGCCTGTAAGAGGAAGGCTGTTCACTTGGCTCGTTCGGCATCGGCTGCAGGGGTTTTGCTGCGACTTCAGGACCCCGGGGGGGCTCTGGGAGGGGTAGGAAGCCAGGCTGATACCAGCCCAAAGAAGGCTGCCTGCAGTGAGTGGGGGGGAAAGGGTCCTAAAGGGAAAGTGCCATCTCCCCATGCCAGGAACAGGCCAGACGCAGCCCCAGCCCCACGGTGTTTTGCTGCAGGAACAGGCTCCTCCTTGCACTGTCCCGAGGCCTTCAAGCAAGGGCAGCCTGTAGCAGGGGCATGGAGGGGCGGGGGGTCTGGAAGCAGTGGCCAGCCCCTACTCCAGCCCCAGGGCTCGAGCAGACCAGGCCCCCTGGCAGTCCCTGCAGCTGCAGTCTCGGGGCATGTGGACGGATGATAAATGCGGTGCGGAGCTGACCGGGCTCCAAAGCATTTTAATCAGGCCAGCGAGGTTGCAGCGCGGGCCCTCGGCGCTGCTCTGCGACCTCCCAACCAGGCTTCTCCAGGGTTGGGAGGGAGGCGGCTGTCCGTCCCCCGCAGTCTCCCGGCCGGCGGCACCTCATTATATCCGCGCCCGCGTGCTGGGGACCTGGCCCGGGCGTGCTCTCTGCAGAGCTCATTACCGGCAAACGCGTTTTATCTTTAATTTAGGCAAATGTCGGCTCTTCCTAGAAGGGTTTGCGCGGAGCCGTGGCACTTAACGGCTCGCAATAGACCGGAGCCGTCTTAATTACATGCTTAAAAGCCCCTTGATGAGCGGAGCCCGGGGTTTGCTTTGGAAGCCGTGCTGCCAGTTTTTACCGGGGCTTCGCTCAGCAGGGAAAAGCCCCAGTGCCCAGGGGCCAGGCGGCTGCAGCGTGTCTGGGGTAGCCGCTGCAAAGCTGCGGTGCTTCTGGTTTGACCTGTAAACCCTGCCAGCCTGGCCCAGCCCAAGAGGCCTCGGCTGCAGCTGCCTGACATCTGCAGAGGATGTCACAAGGTGAGAGGACCCTCCGGAGATGGCTCCTGGCTCGGGTTCCTCGAGCTTCAGTTATGCTGCTTTTATGCTTCCCACCGATAATGGCTTGGCTTCTCTCCCCAGCCAGGTCAGGGCACTGCTGGCCTGGCAGGTGCTGCTTCTGTGACTCCCCAAAGGGACGGGGAAGCCAAAGCTCCTCCATGCCCGTGCACATGGGAATGGGTTGTGTCCGTGCCGGGTGCAATCCCGGCCCCCACAGCAAAGCCACCGTATTTCGGGAGCAAAGCAGTCTGGTCCCTACGGCGGCAAGGGGCACGTGGGGGGCTGCCCAACACTGCAGGGTCTGGGTTGGTAAGGGGCCTGGGATGGGGCTCTGCTGCTGCACTGGGGTCTCCAGGAACGAGCCCGCACAGGCCTTGTGGATGGACCCCTGGGCCATGGGCTCAGGTGGGTGCAGCATGCTCAGTCTCGCAGTGCAAAAGCCCAACACGTGTGGTTGCACCCGTGGGCATTGCACACCCCGTATTGAAGGCCACTGAGCCGGCAGGCTTCATGGCATGTGGGGAATGGGTCTCAGACTTCCTCCCACCTTGAGCTTGCTTTTGCTAGCCCAGCTCCATCCCCGCATCCTCAGCCAGCGACCACAGCCCGGTCCCTGCTGGGGGCTGAAGCTCGCGGGACCCCACCGCTCTGACTTGACCCCCGCGAGTCCGCCTCCCGGTACCAGATCCCAGGGCCCAGCAGAGCCGAGCGGGGTGGGTTTGACATTGATGTTGCAGCCCCGGCAGGCAGTCTCCGGGTCTCCCCAGGCAGGTGCCTCGGCGAAGCCCTGCACCGCGCTCTCAAGTGCCTGCGTAACGGAGCTACGGTGCCACTGAGCCGAGCTCGCCTCGCCCGTCGCGTGGCGCCGTTCGTCGTCCTCAACGTCCAAGCACCTCGGGGCAATTGCAACAGGAGCTGAGAAATGCAGGTGGATGCAGACGGAGGGATCTTCGGCCACCCCTGCCTCTGCCCCGGACTTTGCCCCGCTGTGTCAGTGGGCTGCTTCTCTCCCCGTTGCAAAGCCGTGAGCAGAAGTCCTGGCGCGGGGACGTATCGTCTGCCGTGGTCGAAGCAGGCCGCGTTCTGGGGCCGGCTCATTTTGGGGGGAAGGGAACAGCTTGAACCCCCTGCTTGCAGCGGCCAGGAGCAGCGAGCACAGAGGGCTGTTCTCAGCTGGCAGGGCCCCCGTGCTCTCCGTAAATCGAAGCAACTGGCTCTTTAGCTGCAAGCAAAAACGACCTCCATTTTTTAAAACAACTAATAACCTTGCACGGCACACGGGCTCTGCGCTGTCCGGACTTCTGTGTTCTCCGCTATTTAGGTAGCCTTGGGAATCGGGCGCCCAATCACCTTTGATGTTGCCGCGTCGGCTTTATAAATATTTCCTTTGTCAGCTCCACGTTTTTCACTTCAGATTAATTTGATTGAGTTAAGCGATGAAAAAAATCCTTTACGTTAATGATCAAAACAGTCCCCAGAGGTTGGAAATGCATTCTGATTTGAAATGACAGGCTTATAGGAGGCGGCTTGTCCTTGCTTTTGCACGGCTCGCTGTCGGGATCAATCTCCGCCGCGAGATTTCTTGCTTCTTCCCCCCCCTCTTTTTAACGTATTAAAAAAAGAGAGAGAGGGGGAGAAGGCAGGTAGTGGATTTAGTGGCTTTGGACTGCAGCTCATTTCCAAATGAGTTGGACCCGGCTGGGTTGGCACGGAGACTCCTTGCCTCTCTCTGCCTGTGGTTTCAACATAATGCTGTAGTCATTGATTGGCCTAACACGGCACGTTTGCGAGCTGGCAGCCTCGGGCGAGCTCTCCGTAAGGGCCTCTCCCAGCAGCACAGTCGGCCGAGCCTTTGCTGGGCTTATTTGCTGCTGCAGGAAGGTACGGCCGCTGCCTTGTGCTGGATGCACTTAGGCTCCGACCTGGCTTTGGCCTTGCAATGACGCTCCTCTCGTGCTGTAGAAAGGCTGAGTGACATGCCCAAGGTGACTCGGGGAGGGCTGGGGCGGAGGGGCAGCAGATGCAGGGCAAAGGCCGTGCCCTGCTCTGGGTCGGGCTCCTCTTTGCCTGTGCCCACCCTACCGGCTTCGAGACCCCTGATGCTCATGCCTGTCTGTGTGGTGGGGCAGGGGATAGGGCTGTGCCCTGCCTCCAGGTCTGGAGCCAGAGAGCAGCACGCGCATGTCCTCCCTGCAGCTGGCCCGTGCCCTTGCTGCCAAGAAGGCTACCGGCATCCGGGGCTGCATTGGTAGGAGTGATGCCAGCAGATGGAGGGCAGTGATTCTTCCCCTCTATTCTGCACTGGGAAGGCCACATCTAGAGTCCTGTGTCCAGCTGTGGGCCCCCCACTGCAGAAAGGATGTGGGGAAATTGGAAAGAGTCCAGAATCTGGTTTGGGGGCTGGGACGCATGGCTTGTGAGGAGAGGCTGAAGGATCTGGGCTTACTGAGTCTGCCGAAGAGAAGACCGAGGGGGAGGGAGATATAGAGTAGCAGGGGGGCTGCAAAGAGGATGGAGCTGGGCTGGTCTCAGTGGGGGCAGATGGCAGGACAGGGAGCAATGGGCTCAAGCTGCAGCAAGGGAAGTTGAGGTTGGATATTAGGAAACATTTTCTCATGAGGAGGGTGGTGTAGCACTGGAAAAGGCTCCCCAGAGAGGTGGTGGAGTCTCCATCCATAAACCCGGCTAGACAAAGCCTTGGCTGGGATGATGTAGCTGGGGCTGGTGCTGCTTTGAGCATGGGGTTGGATTGGATGTGACCTCCTGAGGTCCCTTCCAACCCTTGTAGTCTGCAGTTCTCTGGCAGCCTGGGTGCCCTCTCAGGGCCGTCCCCTGGTCTCTGGAGGTGGGTGGAGATCTCCCCTTGCTGCCCCCGGGAGCCACTTTGCCCTGTGAATAACTCTGGCAGCAAAGCTGGGAGCCCTTTCCGGGCTTCCATCTATTCCCTACGGCCTGGCCGTGCTTGTGGGTGAAGCTTTGGGCCTGGCTTCCCCCAAGGAGGAGGCTCCCCTGGGGCCTGTCTTGTCCACCTGTCGTAAAAGCATCATCCTCGGACGTGCTTCCTGACTTGCTCCCCTCGCCAAGTCCCGTGTCCCCCCCTGCAGGGCTCAGCCCCTGCCCGGTGCTAATGACTTGGGGCGCTTCTAGGTGCATCTGCACACTTCCAAGCCTGGATCCTGCCTTGCTGCAGCCAGGCTCTCCAGACCGGGAGCAGGAGTAGGTGACCAGGGGCAGTCACCGCATCAGACCCGATAGCTGGGGCACACTGGATAATGGATAAAAGCAGCAG
>NW_005842644.1:292288-299385 GCF_000455745.1 Alligator sinensis | reverse complement strand
AATCCTGCATTTTGCACAAGACCTCGTTCAAAATGCAGCTGTTCCTGCACATGGGAGCTCCTGTCGCAGGATGCAGTGGAGGCCAGCAGTGCAAGCAGGGCTGGGCGCCTGGATGGCAGTCTGGTCCACGGGCGGCTGTTGAATACAAGAGCCTAGGCCTGTGACCAAATGCTGGGGGTGGAGAGGGTCCCACAGGGCCTGGGGACCCCTTGTTTCTTCTCCCATCCCTCTAGAGCAAGGGTGTTCAGCTCCCATCCTGTGGGCCAGATCCAGCCAGCTAAGCCACATCATTTTGCCTGTGGGATGCCCGAGGTGCTGGAAATTGGGTGGTGGCAGTATTGCTCCCAAATTGGTAGCCCTGTGGGCTGCATAGCGTGTCCTTACGTGCCGGATCGGGGCCACGGACCAACCCCACGGAGCATCCAGCCCACGGGCACCACTGCTCTGGCACATCTGGTACTTGCCACTGCTGGGCACGGAGCTGCGCCCGCGGTCTGACCGGCTTGGGAGCGCTCCTGCGCTTGCGGCGGCCACGAGCTCGACCCCGGCCGGTTCCTAGTCTCCTGCCTGGAGCCGCCCCGCGCGGCCGCAACGCCGTCCGCGCTCGACGGAGTTGGCAAAGCTTTCCAGGCTGACAAATCCGGGGGGAGCGCGTTCCTGGCAGCCGCGGAGATGGATGTGATGGCTCCGCTCAAGATTGATGAGTAGGATATTAGGAATAATTAGGCTGGGCTCCGCTTCCAGGATTAGCCTGTATTTCATAGGCGCGCTGTCCGGGCTCTGCAGTCGGGGTGGGGGTAGGGCAGGCCTGGCTGGCCGGCCTTCCTCCCCTGTACCTCCTGCTTGAAGTCGGGGTGCGCACTGGATCTTATGGGGGGGGTGGGGGAAGCTCACAAGAGCTAAGCAGGGTGGGTCTCGGCCGGGGCTGGGATGGGAGACCTGGGTGGGTGACCTTGACATTGCTCCCCTCGCATCCTAGGCTGGCACTAGGGGGCGCTGCGCTGCCGGGATTGCGAGCTGGAGGCCTGACCTCCTGGGGGGGAGTGACGGTGTGGGGGGCACGGGCTGTGGGACCCTGGCATCCTGGCCCTGCGTCTCGGTGAGGCGTTGCTGTTGACTTTGCCGGCCCAGAAGCGGGTGCATTTCGATGCATGCAGGGGAGCAGGGACCCCCGTATGCGAGGGCTTTGCTGCCTTGGGGGCTCTGTTCTCTCTCGTTAGCACAGGGAGCCGGGTCCTGCCTCTCCAGCTGCTGCACGCGCGAGCCCCCGGCCTCCAGCTTTTATCGCAGACCAGGACCCCCTCCCTCCGTCTCCCACTTCCTGGTCCCGGATCTCTGCCGGGGCCTCTCGCCCCATCCGGTGCCGTAACTGGGCCAGAGCTGACGTCCCGGCCTGCCCCCAGTCGCCCGTCTGTCGCTGACGCCTGTGAGCTCGCTTGTCTTCAGCTCCTGCATCTCCTCCTCCCACAGCCGCAGCCTGACTGTGTCCCACGGCTCCCTCCCGGACCTGGCAGCTGGAGAGCTGGATCCGGGGCCGGCCCCCTCTGCCTCTTGCTCTGTCCTTTCCAAGCCTCCCTAGTCTTCCCCTGCCTCTCTGGGGCATTGAAACCTCTGGTCCGGCCATCGAGGCTGCACGCAGCGCGGTGCACATCCCAGCCTCATCTTGCAGCATCCTCTCTGCAGAGCCCCTCCGCGCCGGGCGCTGTACAGTCCTGGTGCAGGCGGTCTCTCCTTTTGGGGGTTAACAGCCTACTGCTGCTTGTCGGCTGGTGGAGAGCTTCCTCGCCCCATGCTGCCTTCGGTTCTCGGTTCCCTCCCTCCTGGAGACGGTGCTGAGGACACAGCCGAAACCCCTGCGGCCGCAGGGTCTGGCCTGGCTGTTGGGAGAACATCACTAACCCCTTTTGGCACCTCTGGATGGGCCATTGGGTGCTAAGTGGGAAAGGGGGGGCTGCGGCGTGCATCTCCCTGCCCCCGGCAGGAGAAGAACGACCTGGAACGAGATACATCAGTGTCTTGCTCCTAGTTACTGCTCTTCCAATATATCGAACCCCCGGCTGCGCTGCAGCTTCCTGTTAATGCAGCCGCTCCTCCGTGCCGCTGCCTGCCTGGACATTGATGCATTGCAGGGCCTGGAGATGAGTGCCTGGCTGCGGGGGCAGGGAGGGCAGCTGGGTGCAGCGAGCTCGGCCCGGTCCTCTTGCACGTCTGTGCAGGGAGCCGCAGGATCGGCTGGCGCCGGGCACGGAGCTGGCCTGGAAAGTTGGTGACCGATGCAGATGAGAGGAAGGCGGAGGTGGAAATGGGGCCCTGCAGAGATCAGGGGGCTTGGCTGGGCTTGCACTAGGCAGTGCCTGAAGCCCCTGGGCTGCCCTGCCTTGGGCAGCAGAGTGGCGATGTCTCCGAGCACCCAGGTGACGGCAGCAGGTGGATGCTGCTGTCCTGCTCCAGCCATGCTTATGGGCTGGGGCCTGGTCTTTGCTCTCCCCACTCCCAGAGACCACCTGGGCCCCCTGCCCACATCTCCCTTCACCCCTCATGCCATTGTCCCTGGCCCCAGTGCGGCGCTCCCCCCGAGGCGCTGGTGCTGCTGCAGCCCAGGCTGGGGATGGGGCTGGGCTGTGCTAATGCTCCTGCCGGCACCAACCTCCGACTGCCTCGTGCGGGACCCGTGGGCTGCCATGGGGTCCCTGCCCTCCCTCCTCTCTGCCGTGGCACGTTATCCGTGCCCACATCGCTTGCTCAAGGTCCGGCAGTAACCTTGGTGTTGCAGGGAGGGGGTCTTCACAATGGGTTTGGGACCCGGGACTGTTGGGGTATTCCTGTCCGCGCAGGGCCATGGGCGAGTCCGGCTGGAAGGGACCTTGCACAGTCGCATCGAGTCCAGGCCTCCTGCTCCAGGCAGCGTGGTCCCTGTCTAAACCAGCTCAGCCACGGGTCTGTTTAACGCGCTCTTGCCGGGGATGGAGACTCCGCTGCTTCTAGGTGCCAGCTCCAAATGCTCAGAGGTTCCCCTTTATCTCCAGCCTCAGTTTCCCCTGCTGTTGCTCTTTGTCCTGTCCTCTGCAGCCCCAGAGGAAAGCCCGTCTCCAGCCTCTCTGTCATCACCCTCCAAAGACTTGAAGTCTGTTATCAAATCCAGCCCCTAAGCTTCTCTTCTCCAGGCTCAGCCCCCCTAATTTTTCCATCCTTCCCTCATCCGTCTGTCTCTCCCAGACCCCTTCTCTTTGCAGTCACTGTGCTGGACTCTTTCCACCCTGCCCACCTCCATCTTGAAGTGCAGGGCCCAGAAGTGTACCCGCGATTTCAAGGGAGGCCTCCCCAGTTCTGGAGAGATGGGAAGAGTCGCTGCCTGGATTTGCAAGCAACACTCATGTCAAGCTAACTGCATCCTGGGTTATAAATATTTTGGGTTGGTTTGTTTTTTTTTTTTGCAATGAGAGCACACTGCAGGCTCCTATTCAGCGCCGTGTCTCCTGTAGCACCCAGGCCCTTCTCTGCAGCACTGCAGCCCAGCCAGTTGTTCCCTGGTCTGCATCTGTGTGTGCAGATACTGCCGTGTGCGTGTAGCGGGGCAGCTGCCGCAGGCATCCATCTCTTGGGGCAAGTTCCCGAGTCTCATGGGGTATCAGAGCCCCTCATGCAAAATGGAGGTGTTGGGGGGGGGGACACACATGTGACCTCCCTTCTGGCTCTTCTCTTATCTGCTCAGACTGTCCCCACCCCTCCCGCAGCTTCAGGCCTCGCTGCTGCTCAGCACGACACCCCCTCGGTCGGTCCCCGCTGGGGCTATCCAGGCCCCTCCCTTGTCCACGCGGGCTCCGAAATAGGCTTTCCCGAATCCCCCATGAGCTGAAGCCCTGGAGGAGCTTAAAGCATCGCCAGCAACGTGCGTGGGTGGCTGCGCTGCCCTGTTGGCTTCTGTTCTGCGGAGCGCTTGCAGCATCAGGGAGTGACCGGGGCCGCGGCCCTCCAGCCTTGCACCAAGCACTGGGTTTTGTGGAGCTCTGCCTCGCCCCAGAGCAGACCTCATTTACTTCTCCTGGCAGCCTTGATGGGGCTGTGGGTGCAGAAAGCTGCCCTGCACCCTCCTAGCACAGCTGGCCAGCTGTGCCCTCCGTCCGGCTAGCAGGGGAGATGACGTGGGGAACTATGTGACACCCAAATTAGCTATTCCTGGGGTATGAAAGGGGGCATCCACTGCCCTTCCCTGGCTGTACGGCGAACAGGGAGGGAGTTTCAGCTGGACGCTGGGCATGTCTAGGAGGGAGGCCTCTATATAGGGAAAATTGAGAGCATCTTCCTGCGATCCCTAGACAAGTGCCCCTTGCTCTCTGCACCGCTGCCTGGAGAGGTATCGGAGGGGCAGGGATAAAGGCCAGCCGGCGACGGGAGCCATCCGGCGCTTGAGACGCGGCTCTCTAAGTGATTCGCCCCCACCCTGGGATATAAATCAGCCCCCGCTGGCTCAGCCCCTGGCTCTGCTGCTGCGATACAATATGGATCTGTTCGGAGCGGGCTCCTGCAATGGAATAAATCTTCGGTGCGTGTCAGCCGTGCCGGGGGCCCTCTCCGCACGGGTCCTGCCTATCGATTTTAGCGCCGGGCTGGCACAGCCGCTCAGAAGCTCTTTTTTTTTCATTATGCCGGTAATTGAGTGGGTTCTAATGGGCGCTCCTGGCCCTTTCCTCTAATTAGCCCGTGGGGATTAATCACTCGGATGGGGGGAGAGAAGGCACAAGATAGCTCAGCGGCCAACGTCCCTTCTGCAAGGACGGCTGCCTGCATCGAGGGGCGTTCTGCAGTTGTGCGGAGCCCGGGGCTTGGCAGGGAGGGCCAAGCGGTTTAAACGGGCAGCGAGGAGCTGGTTGTGCTGACATGGGCAGGTGCCAGGGCATCAATTCACCGTGTCTTGAAGTGGCACAGCGTTGTCTCTGCCAAGGGTGGCATAAAATGGCATGGGCAATGTTCCTCTCATTCTCCCCACCAAGGTGTAGATGCCAGTGCTCTGCTGTTCGCCATCTAAGCACCTGAGCAGGGTTATGCCCAGGTGAGGATGGGCATCTGCCTTCGGTGCCCAGCGGAGCACGCGGCTGGGTGCGAGCGCAGCAGCATTGCACTGGGAGATGCCGTCCCGCGGACGTCTCCCCCTGCTCTGTCTGGCTCCGTGAGAGGATTTGTGCTGGGCAGGCAGGAGAGCTGGAAGGGAGCTGGGTGCTTGCTCAGTGCGTGCGGCACCCAGGAGCAGATCTAGGGGGTGCAATCGTACCCCATATTCCCCCTTTGATTTCAGCTCTACCCAAACTTTAAAGCCAGCTGCTTTTGAGCGGCCGTGACACTTTTGTTCATGAGAAATGCACTTTGACTTTATAGTTTGTTATAATCTGCCTGTTTCCTGCTAGGGTCTCTTTATTCCACAGGCATTAACGACCCTCTCTCCTTGGGTTTCCTTTTTTTTAATGACCTTGTTAGTCCGCTCTGTAACCATCCTTTCTTCTGCAATGTTGCTGTCTCCTCGGCGGCGGCGTCTTTCCTCTGGCATCAGATACTAGCTTCCAAATCTGTGAGCTGCTCTCTGATATTGTCATCGTGCGCAGAGTCCATCTGCCCCGTCTGGGCGTTCGTAACGATCGCAGCTTTCGACGAAGCGCTGCGCTGTTTGCAGACACCACGGTCGCACCGGGGGCCGTCCGAGACGTTCATCTTGCAAAGTGTTGTTTTGAGGCGTTCCTGGTAAAGTCTCTCTTCTGTGTCACAGCCCTGCGAGACAGTTTTTTTAGCTGTAGTTAAAACCTTAACTCAGGTGTGATCACGTGAACCCAGGTGTAGAAATGACTAACTGCAGGCGCTGTCAAGACGCCCAAGATTTTGTTTCAGAAACCTGAATAAGAGATGCCATGCATCCTGGGTGCATCGGTAGGAGCGGTGCCGGCAGATGGAGGGCAGTGATTCTTCCCCTCTGTTCAGCACTGGGGAGGCCACATCTGGAGTCCTGTGTCCAGCTGTGGGCACTGCACTACAGAAAGGATGTGGACACATTGGAGAGAGTCCAGTGGAGGGCAGTGAAAATGGTTCGGGAGCTGGGGGACATAATTTGAGAGGCTGAGGGTCCTGGGCTGATTTTGTTTGGAGAACAGAAGACTGAGGAGGATTGAATAGGAGCCTTCAGCTCCCTGCGGGGTGGCAGAGAGGATGGAGCTGGACTGTAGTGGAAGGGCCGGACATTTTTAAATCTGCAGGTCCAGATGCCCTCCACCCAAGGGTGTTGAGGGAGCTGGCAGGGGTCATCGCGGAGCCTTTGGCCTGGTTGTATGAGCATTCATGGTCATCTGGCCAGGTGCCGGGGGATTGGAAACTGGCTAATGTGGTCCCTGTTTTTAAGAAGGGGAGGAAGGAGGACCCAAGTAACTATAGGCCTGTAAGCCTCACCTCGGTGCTCAGGGAGCTCTGGAGAGGATCATCCAGGAGCACATCTGTGGGGGGCTGCAGGGGAGATCATGCTCAGGGGCAATCAGCATGGGTTCATCAAAGGCAGGTCCTGCCAGACCAACCCGATTGCCTTTTACAATCGAGTAACTAAATCCCTGGATGATGATGTCGCTGTGGACATAGTCTTTCTAGACCTTAAGAAGGCCTTTGACGCTGTCTCTCACCCCATCCTCATCAATAAATTAAGCGACTGTGGCATTGATGCCTGCACAGTTGGATGGGTAAAAAACTGTCTGATGGGGCGCACCTAGAGAGCAGTGGTGGATGGGTTGTACTCAACCTGGCGAGATGTGAGCAGTGGGGTCCCCCAGGGCTCGGTCCTCGGGCCCGCACTGTTTAACATCTTCATCAGCGACTTGGATGAGGGGGTGGAAAGCACGCTGTCCAAGTTTGCTGATGACACTAAGATGCGGGGCGAGATGGACACACTTGAAGGGAGAGAGAGGCTGCAACTAGATTTAGACAGACTACAAAAGTGGGCAGACGAGACTAGGATGGGCTTCAACGCAGACAAATGCAGGGTGCTGCACCTGGGGAGAAGGAATCCACAGCACACATACAGGCTGGGGAGTTCCCCTCTTGAAAGCACAGAGGCGGAAAGGGATCTC
>NW_005842644.1:278875-291822 GCF_000455745.1 Alligator sinensis | reverse complement strand
TCCTTGTGACCCCAGCATTCATCCCTGCCTGTGGCAGGGGGTCAGGATAGGTGATCTGTTCAGGTCCCTCCTGACCCGAGCTACTAGGATACTATGAAGACTGGTCTCAGTGGGGGCAGATGACAGAACAAGAGCAATGGGCTCAAGCAGCAGCAAGGGAAGTTGAGGTTGGATGTTAGAAAAAACTTTCTCATTAGGAGGGTAGTAAAACACTGGATCAGGTTCCCCGGAGAGGTGGTGAACTCTCCATCCTTGGAGGTGTTGAAGACCTGGCTAGACAAAGCGCTGGCTGGGATGATGTAGCTGGGGCTGGTCCCGCTTGGAGCAGGGGGTTGGACTAGATGTGACCTCCTGAGCTCCCTTCCAACCCTCGTTCTTGATGATTTCTATGCTTCTATGCCCATTTAACTCTAATGATTACAAGACTAACGAAGCAATCTCTTTTGACTATTGTGACCATTTTTTTTGCCTGGTTTCTTGTGTTTTTTAAACTTAAATCTATAATCTAGCTAATTTGTGCACGTTGCAATCAAGCTATATTTGTTTTTGCTTTGATTTCAAGCTGAAGAAGACAGCCCTAGGCCCCTAGTACATTAGTCAGGTTTCTAATTTTGCTTCAGCTGGAGAAAAATGTGTGTCATGTTCGTTGTGATGATGCACCGCACCAGGTTTTTTTGAAATCCCAGCTCTGCCTGTGGGGGTGTACAGGCTCTGATTTGGTCCGTGGGGGGGGGGCCACACATGCTAGGCCTGGGCTGGGGCTGTTGCTCCACTCTTGCCAAAGTTTGGCCGGTGCTTTCTGGCCAGGAGCATATCAAGCTGTAACAGAAGGAGATTGAGGGTTGAGTCTCCATCCCTGGAAGGCTTCAAGAGCAGGTTGCCCAGACCCTTGGCTGGGCTGGTTTAGCAGGGCTGCTGTATGGGTAAAAACAGCCGTGGCGTTTGAGGTGGGCGGGATTGCTCCATGCCAGAGCCTGAGAGCAGCTCAGCCCAGGACGCACAGTAGCCTGTCTCTGCAAGGAAAACTAATTAATTTTAGTTAGCCTCCATTGTCCCATGGAAGTGTGCTATCTTGGTACCTCGCAGGTATTTAAAGTGGGACCATAGTTTCATAGTTGGTCGGGTTGGAAGGGACCTGAGCAGATCATCAAGATCGACCCCCTGCCATGGGCAGGAAAGGATGCTGGGGTCAAACGACCCCGGCTAGGTGATTATCTAGCCTCCTTTTGAAGACCCCCCGGGGTAGGAGCCAGCACCACTTCTCTTGGAAGTTGGTTCCAGATCCTAGCCAACCCTGACTAAAGTAGCACCTCCTGATGTCTAGTCTGAGTCTGCTCTCCGTCAACTTATAGCTGTTTCTCCTCGTTACTCCCGGTGGTGCTTGGAGGAATAGGGACTTTCCCAATGCCTGATAGTCTCCCTGACTAGTTTGTTCGACAGCCACCAGGTCCCCCCTTAGTCTTCTCTTGTGGAGGCTGAACAGGTTCAGGTCCCTTAGCCTCTCCTCGTAGGGCCTGCCCTGCTTCCCCATGACCGTGCGAGTGGCCTCCTCTGGACCCTCTCCATGCTGTCCACATCCCTCCTGAAGTGCGGCGCCCAGAACTGGACGCAGTACTCCAGCTGCGGCCTGACCAGTGTCGCATAGAGGGGGAGGATCACCTCCTTGGACCTGCTCGAGCTGCATCTGTGGATGCATGACAAGGTGCGGTTGGCCTCCCTGACCGCGTCCCCACACTGTGGGCCAATTTTCATCTTGGAATCAATACTGCCCCCAAGATCCTTTTCTGCCTCTGCACTGATGAGAAGGGAGTTCCCCAGCCTGTAGGTCTGCTGCTGGGTCTCCCTCCCCAGGTGCAGCACCTTGCACTTGTCAGTGTTGAACCCCATCCTGTTCTCATCCGCCCACCCCTGTAACCTGTCCAGATCTACTTGTAGCCTGTCCCTCTCTTCTAGCGTGCCCACTTCCCCCCACATCTTAGTGTCATCTGCGAATTTGAACAGGGTGCTTTTCACCCCCATGTCCAAGTCACTGATGAAGATGTTGAACAGCGCGGGCCCGAGGACCGAGCCCTGGGGGACCCCGCTGCCCGCATCCCTCCAGGTCAAAAATGACCCGTCCACCACCACGCTCTGGGTGCGGCCCTCCAGCCAATTTGCGACCATGGGATCCTGCATCTGTAGGGTCCCAGGGAGAAACCTGGGGAAAAACCCAGGTTTTGAGTGTTTTTGATCTCTAGGCAGGCCCAATCCTAAATGGCAGAATCGGGATACACGTCAGCATCACAGTACCGACACCTTGGAAGAGGCATTCACCTCATCCTCCCAGGTAGCTGTGATGCCAGCTTGGAGGGCTGGTACCCAGGTACTGTGGGCACCCAGCAAGCGGAGCAGCCTGTGCCCTTGGCCACGGTCGGGAGCAGGTGTGCTCTTCCAGGGGCCTGAGGAAGGTGGTGGTTAGGCTCCTGGCATCTCCCTGGGAGTTATGATGGACCATAAGCTGAATTAGGAGCCAGCTCTTGTTGCAAAAAAAAAAAAGCCAGGGTTGTGTTAACACGAGTGTGCAAATCCAGGTGGGTGATTCTCCCCCTCCATTCAACCCTGGCGTCCTGTGTCCGGTTCAAAAAGGATTTGCAGGTTGGAAAGAGCCCAGCACAGGGCAGCAACAATAATTAGGGGCCTGGGAGACGAGACTGATGGGGAAAGGTTGGAAGAGCTCAGGGTGCTTTGTCTGGAGAAGAAAAGACTGGGAGGAGGATTTAATAAGTCTTAATCCCGGAAGGACGATGACAGAGAGGATGGAGACGGGCTTTTTTCTGTGGTCGCAAGGGGACAGGACTAGGAGCAACGGCCTCCGGCTGCAGCTGGGGAAACTGAGGCTGGAGGTGAGGAGGAGCTTCCCAACTGTGAGGCAGGTCAAGCATCAGGACGGGTGCCTAGATAAGTTCTCCATCCTTGGAAGTTTTCCAGCACGGGCTTGACAGACCTGGGGCTGGGCTGGTTTAGTCGGGGCTGATCCTGCCCAGAGCAGGGGCTGAGGTAGGTGTGAGGTCCCTTCCAGCCCAAATTTCCTATGATCGCTCCGATGACTAGGGAGGGGGGAAGCCGAAGGCACAGGCATCTCCATGGAGCTCTTGAAAGTGGCTGCCATTAGTCTCCTGCTGCTCGTAAGAGACACCAATTGCCTCTCTCTCCCGGGAAGGCAGAGGCTGGCTCCTCTCTGCCTTGCTGCTGGCCCAGCCTTCAGAGACCGGCTTTGCTGCAGAGCGCACGTCACGGCAGCGCTGACTGCAGTGTTAGGAGGGCCGCGGAGAGGGGTCTTTGGGGGCCAGAATACGTGGCTGCGGGCTCTCGCAGAGGCAGACCCGCAGTGTGCATGCGAGGTGTCCCTTTGCTCTGTCGTAGGCTGTGCTAGAAGCGGGGGAAGCTCTGGGGTGGTCTGCTCCGGAGACGAAAGTGCCCGGCAGCCTCTCTCGAAGAGACGGCAGCCTGCGATGACACTATCAGTCTCGGCAAGCAGCAAGCGGCTCGTTCCACGGCGCGGTGCGTGCAAAGGCCTGCTCCAGGCACCTGGCAGAGCTGCTGACCTGTGTCACACCTATGCCTTCTTGCACACGAGTGGCTGATGCTGTTGACGGACCAGGAGGACTTGTGAGCATGGGGGCTAGGCTCAGTGCATCACCTCGATCCCACTGTCCCTGATGCCAGGGCTCCCTGATAGTGGCTTGATTTATACCATGCTGGAGTACAGTGGGGCTGTGGAGGCAGCTCCTGCCTGGCTGGCCCAGCTGCAACCTGGCATCCCACTGTGGGCGCAGAAATTTCAGGGGGGCACCTGGCCTTGCACCCCCCTGTTGCATCACCCGTGCCCCCTCCTGCGCCACCTGTGCCCACACACCCACCCCATTCCCCACGTACTGGGGGCGGGGGGCACACGTCCATCATCTTAGCCTCCCCCTCCCAGCAGAGATAAAAGTCAGCACCTGTGGGTGCCGCACAACATTAGCACTGAGAGATGCACGCACCTGGTTCACGAGATCAAACCAGAGACTTCAAGTAGGATCCAGAGGCTTCAAAGCCTTCTACCCTGCTGTGGTCTGTCTAAGGAAGAATCGCTGTATTGTTTTCATGCAGTCAAAAAACCAAGTGAAAACCAAGAACTGGGAACTATCAAGGGGGGGGTCTCAAGTCTTTTGAAGGCTATCTTGCGTCTGAAAAAGGTTGAGAGCCCCTGCCTTAGAAGAAGACCGTCCAGCCTGGCAGAAAGGCTTATGCACGAAGCTTCATCCCATGGTCAGAGCAGGACAGTCTTCTCGTTTTTAGGGGCAGGTGGAAGGTTTCCAGAAGCAGAGATGAAGAAGCTCTTGTGTTTGGAAGGAAGTTTCCTTGGGGTAGTCACCTGGATGGGCACTTGCCCCTTGCAGACAAGGTGTGCTGTGACTCTGGGAGGCTGAGTCTTGATGATGTAGGATCCCTGATATCGGTATAAAAGGAGTTGGACATGTGCTCAGAGGAAAGGGGCATTGGGAGCCCTGGAGCTTGGGGGGCACGGTCGCTGCATCGGACCTCCCTGGACCCTCAGTGCTGGAGAGAGGAGCGGGGAAAAACCCTGCTCAAACCCAGTTGCTCTCCCGTCCAGCTCCGCTCTCTGCCCGTGCGACACCGAGACTGGGCCCGACGGACTTGGGTCCGACCCAGTCCAGGGCAGTTCTTACGTGATGACTCTGGACAGCGTTGTCCGAAGTGATGAATGACGTTTAACAGAAATCATAGAGTCAGTCCTAGAGCCGTGGGGTTAGCCCATCTAGTCCACGGCAGCCAACGTCTCGCTTCTGTGAAATGTCAGTATATGCTCAAGAGATCCCAGGCTGAGGCTGTGCAGAGGAAGGGGAAACCCCCCCAGTCCACACCAGTCTGAGCAGGGGGGAAATCCCTTCCTGCCCAGTGCAGCGTGGGGCTGAGCCTGAGCGCAGGGGCAAGACCCTCCAGCCAGGACCCTGCGGGGTCGGTGCCAGCAGGAGCATTGGCACAGCCTAGTCCCAGCCCCAGCCTGGGCTGCAGCAGCACCAGTGCCTCGGGGGGAGGCTTAAATCCCCCGACATACGGAGCAGAAAGGGGGCAGGTGGGTCAACCAGTAAAGCCAGAGCCCTGGGAGATGCCCGCAGCAGAGCACGGGCATCGCTGCACCTAGGTCCTCCCTGCCCAGTGCCCGTCCACCCTCTCCTCGACGCCTCCAGTGATGCAGAGCCCACAACTTCCCTGGCGTCTCTACCATAAGCTCTGACAGTGAAGAAGTTTTTTCCAGATACCCAGGGTACAGATGTAGTTTCTTAGACTCTATAATATACTACATAGCAATAGCAATTGCATAGCGTAGACTATTAATCTAGACTATATAACAATAGCATAACACAGCTTTCCATAAAATGACTTGGGGTCACGGTAGAGAAAAGTCGATACTAGAAAAGGAAAAGAAAAGAAAAAGCCTCTCTCAAATCACTTTTATTTGCAGGTATCTAGGTTGTAGCTGTATTGGTCTAGAGGAAAAGGCAATCAGGACTCGTAGTAGAGATATGATCTTTTATTAGAGCAACAAGATTTTTGCAAAAAGCATCCTTTAATTAAAGAATTTTTTTTACAAAAAGCTTGTTGGTCTGATTGCCTCAAGGGGCAGAACTGTCCAAATCTTGTTGGACTGACGAGTCCCGATTGCCTTTTATTTGCATGCTTTTTTGGTTTAGCAGAGAGAAGGTTTAAAGCTAAGTTTGGCAATGGCGGCGCATGCAGCGGCCCACATTTCCGATCCGTTCTGTGAAACCGTTCAGTCGGTATCCGGCAGCGCGGGTCGGCGGCTGAAACTTGTAAGGAAAGCTGAGCCGCTGAGCTGAGGAAGTGGCTGGCTACGCTCCTGGAGCCGGAGTGCAAACGCAGACAGAGCGTTTCTTTCCATCTCCTTCCACTAGCGTTGAGGGAGCTGCCTGGGTGGTGAAGAGGAAAATGAGCTTTCCTGCTTTTCTACTCTGCATAAAACCGGGGTGGAGGAGGATGAGGTCTACTCGCTCTAAACCCTCGGGGGCGCAGCGGCCACAGCCCACTTGGCTCGCAGACAGCAGCCGTTCCCTCGGTTTAACACGTCGACGTCTAAGTGCAAAACCGCATTTTGCTAGACTTTCTCTCATGCCTTCCATTGCATTTCAAGAAGTTTTTCTTTAACCAATAACCAATTGAATATAGACTCAGAAAATTCAGGTTGGAAGGGAGCTCAGGAGGTCACATCTAGTCCAACACTTGCTCCAGGCAGGACCAGCCCCAACTCCATCATCTCAGCCAAGGCTTCGTCGAGCCGTGTCTTCAAAACCTCCAAGGATGGAGATGCCTCCACCTCTCTAGGTAACCCGTTCCAGCGTTTCATCACTCTCCTAGTAAGAAAGTGTTCCCTAATATCCAACCTCACCTTCCCTTGCTGCAGCTGGAGCCCATTGCTCCTTGTCCTGTCGTCTGCCCCTCTGAGAGCAGTGTGCTATCTGGGGGTTTACTTTCAATTCAGCTTCAGTTTCCATCCAAGCGCAGCTTGACAGATCATGAGCAAAGCAGCCAAAGAAGAAGAGTTTAGCAAACGTATGTTCGGCCTGTTCTAGCGCATAAGGGAAGCTGAAAAATCAGAATGTGAATAAGGGTCTGTGAAGCTTATATCATTGCTTAAAGAAATATGTATGGCTGCAGTGCATCTTGATCAGTAAATGGGATGCAATTTAGCGGAAAGGTTGTATGTGTGCGCTAATGGTTACATCAGCCTGAGACAATGGAAGGAAAAATGGGGAGGGTGAGCAACAATGAAGGTTTCTTGCTTACAGCGCTTAAAAGTGCATTTGAAATCCCTTGGGTTTTTGGGGGTGGGTGGGCATGCAGCGCTTTCTAACAAGGTATCGGGGTGGACTTCCAAAATAGCCAGTCGCTCCTGATACAAATTGTCCTGCCAGCCCTTGAGACGGGGCTAATCCTATTTCCTTTGCTCTTGTCCATCACCCTGGCACTTCTCAAGGGGCAGAGCTGCCTCTCGGTGGGCTCCCGCAGCATCTACTCGCCGGGTCCCGTTCTCGGGTGGGTGCCTCTGGGCACCACAGACTCAAGCTGTCGTGTTTGGTTTTCCTGCTGCCTGCGACCGCCCGAGGTTCGAGCGCGGTGCGGAGATCTGGGCAGGCGTCTCATTGCAGGCAGGGGCCGAGGTCTGCAGCCCTTTGCCATAGACCGAGGATGGAGAGAGCAGCTGCAGAAACGGGCACGATTCAGCCCTGTCTGCTCTCGTGCATCTCGATGCCAGCTGCGAGCGCCGGGTGGCTGGGGAGGGGGGCCGGGCCTGGCGTTGCGTTGAACTGATAAACCCTTGCGCCATCTCCCCGAAGCCGGCGCCCGCGGATTGAGATAGCGCAGTACCTGGAAAGTGGCAGCTGTTTGCATTTCGAAGCAAGACGACTGCGCTTCAGAGATAGCGGCGCCGTGCTCTTTGGGACGACGCGTGCCAGCGTGAGGGCCGACAGGGCATCAGAGCGCCGGCTTTGTATTAAGCTCACAGCTGGAAAGCAGGCAGGCCTTTCCCGCCCGGCCTTCTCCACTGACACACTTCCCCGGCTGATTTTCTGTTTTTTTTGTTACTGACAGGCCGTTTGCGCTGCGTTGCTGACAGTCTGCAAACTCCCTGACAGCTGGCAGCAGGGCTGCCGTCGGCTCTTGTAACGCAGTAATGATAAGGGTGTGTTCTCCGGGGTCCCTCCTGTATCTCAGGCGGCGCGGCGCCAGCTCCGATGCGTCTGTCCCGGGGAAGCCTGAGTTTTGCATGGTTTGGAAACCGGAGCCCGGTGCAATAGGGTCTGCTCATGCCCTTAGGGGAGACCCTTTCAGCCTTGGAAAGCCTCCAAGGGAAGGAAATGCAATGGGCCAAAGCATCAAGCTAGCGGGGAGCCATGGGGCCAACTAGGTAGAGCCTGGGGTGGAATCGGTGTCCCTTGTCCCACCGAAGCAGGGGGTTCCCTCCTAGCTGAGCAGCCTGATGAAGGGACCCCCTGCTTCTCTGCTGAATGGAGAGCCAGGCTTCCACGGGGCGCGGGATGGGAAGCTTTTGCCCCGTTGCAGCGATATGCCGACCCTCTCCCACGTCCTGCAAGCAGTGCCAGGGTGCACGGGGGTGCAGCTGACCTCAGGTGACGCCTCGGGCCCCTAGGCGAGCTGCTTTGCAGCGGGGCAGTGCTTCCAGTGGCGTGTCGCCGCGTCAAGGGCACTGCCAGCTCGGTTGGTGCATGGGGGAGAGTGCTTGGTGCAACCAGGGGGCTGCATAGTTTATGCAAGCATTTAAATGGGGATCAAACCCTGCAGAGAGCCATGCCTTTTTCCCTGGTGTTGGATCTCCAGCAGCCCCGAGACGGGATCTCTGAGTGACGTGGGGGGCAAACCACACACAGGGCAGATTTGCCCCCAGGTCCATGTTGGGGAACACGGGGCCGTGCCCTGTGTGCAGACGGCGCTGCCAGGCTGGAGGCTTCTTGCCCGGATCCCGACTTTGCGAGGTCGCCCGTGTCCTGGGGCCGCGCCAGGGCTCTGCTCACGTACCGCTCCTTGGATCCACACGATGCACTCGCAGCCCTGGAGAGCCCCCGCGGATGGAAGCGGAGCTGGCAAGGAGCTCCTCCGCGCAGAGCTCCTGCACGTCCCAGCCCCCGGCTTGGCAGAGGCTCGGGACGCCCCTCGAGACTGTCCCCGAGCCGAGCGGGGGGCGTTCCTAGCTCCGCGTGCCATCGGCTGCTAGCGCATCTCCAGAGAGGCATTGACAGGGGCCGGGGAGGCTCCGGCGCGGGACGTATCTGGCTCAGATCTGCCATTTCCAGCGGCTTATCGCTCGCGCCACACGCACGGGCTCCGCCGCCTGCCTTCGGTGGGGGCTAAACACCTGTCACTGCGTCTATAGGTCACCCGGTTTGGAGGTGAAGGAGGTTAATGGAGAGCTCAGAGGAGCTGAAAGCAACCAGAGCCGGATCCCGGCTGCTATCTCCAGCCCCGCGTACAATCGCGGTGGTGAAAGGGCAGGGGCTGCCTTTGAAAGCGGGTTGCGGCGGGGGCGAGATGTGAAGGCAGGGGTGGCGCCGGCGGTAATGGGGCCACAGGGGGCTGGGATGGTTTTGGGACAGCGACAAGTGTCCCGACGCCCCCTCGTAGCTAGCACGCATCAGGCAGGTCGTGGCCCCGTGCCCTGGTGCAGGATGTCATGGGAGTGGAAAAGGAGGGGTCCGATTAGGAGGTCACGAGGCCGCGTCTGTGCTCCCGTGTCAGCGAGGGGTGGATCAGTCTCCAGGGTCCCCGGCGGACAGGGGGCATCGCCTGAGGCCCCTGCGCTGGAGACCGGCAGGCAGAGGCTGGGAACCCAGACTCCCTCCTTAGCTGCCCCGTGCCGGGGCGTGCCTGCGATCGGCTCGGACGTCGGCAGGATGGGGAAAAGGCCCTGAGAGCAGAGCTGGCAGGGGGACGAACGTCCCGCCGGCTGGACCGGGACCCGCGTGAGATGCAGCCCCCACTCAGGGAAGCTGCCTGCCTGCGATCTGCATCCCCGTGCATGCGGCGCATGGCAGCGCTGCGTGTGGGTGGCCGCGGCGCGGGGCGGGGGGGCCCGGCCCCCGGGGGCGGGCCGTCAGGAGCCGCCGTCTCAGCTGCTCCGGGGGTGGGACGGCTTCTGGGATTAGTCAGCCTTCTGGAAAAACCCGGGGCCGGGAGGCTTCCTCTCCTTTCCCAGTGGCTCCGATGCCTGGCACCGATGCTGCGGGGGAGCGAGCCGGCTCCGAGCTCTCCCTTCCTCTTAGCTGTGCCAGGTGCACTGAGCGGTGCCCTGGCTGCTCCCTGCCGTGCCTCCGAGTGCCGCCGGCCCCGAGCCCGGGGGTGCCGTGGGCTGTGCCTACGGGGCAGGGGCAGCACCGATGCTACAGGGAGATTGCAGCCCAGCTGGTGGGAATCCCACCTCGGGGGTGATTTGCCGGATGAGATCCAGCTCTGCTGGGGTGGGGTGTGAAGGGAGGAGCAGACGGGGTGTGCGCAGGTGCCGGGGAGTTGGAGGCACAGGCAGCGCCTGCCCAAGGGCTTCAGGCCTTGATGGGTGCAGGGTGGGTTTGGGGTGGGCTGCCCCGTCTCCAGACCCGGCTGGACACACAAGCTTCTGCAAGACCTTGAGGGCTGCAAGGGAGAGAGGAGCAGGGAAGACCCTGCTCGGACCCCGTCATCTCCCATCCGGGCCAGGTCTGGGGCAGGGCCGGAGGCTGGTGTCCGGGATTGCTCGGGGACGGGGACAATGTAGCATCAGGGCTTTGGCTGGCAGCCCCGGCCCCATCTCCGAGGCCTTTCGGCTAAGCTGCCATCGCTTCCCTGAGCCATGGGCAGCTGTCTGCACCTGGGCTTCGAGCTTGGGCCTTTACGTGGGGTGAGAGGGGCCGGCGTTCTCCGTGGCCGTGTGAGACATGCACGCCAGGCCTGTGGGGGAGCTCCCGGCCCAGGAACGCGCAGGGTGGGCGGGAGAGGTGCAGATGGCAGGGGTGGGTGGCACACCAGACCGGCTCTTCTATAATTACTGCCGGCAGCGCCTGGAGACATTTCATCCTCCTGTTGCTGCTGTCAACTTCCGGAGGCGCCGGAGACCTTCTCTTCCACGTCACGTATGCGTGTGGGGGGCAGAGAGAGCGGGGCGCTCTCCCTGTGGCACTGGGGCCAAGCCAACCCTTGCACATCAAGCTGCCAGTGTCCCGGGCTGGCACCGTGGAGGCCCCTGGGCTGCCTGGCTAGGGGTGGCTGGCTTTGGGGGGTGAAATGGGGATTGCACCCGGTGGGGAAGGGGCTGTCGCCACGTTCGTGCCGGCTGCTCAGGGCTCAGCCTCTCCCACGACCCTTGCAGCCATCGGGCCGTGAGCTCGGCTTTCCGTATACACGCAATGCGATGCAAGCACGTGCATGTTCCCCGTCTACGCACCACGGGGACCCTTGAATTCAGTGTGTCGGCTCGGTGGGCCCTGCCATCATGGATTGGGAACTTGGTTGGCTTTTATGCCTCTCTTTTCCCATCCCTCCAGCTCCTTCCTGGTTGCACGAGCTGCCTACAAAGAGCTGAGAGAGGACGCAGCTCCTCTTCCCACATCCCGGCAGGCCCCTGCGGAGCATGTCATGCAGCAGCGAGCGCCTGGCCCCTCGCGGCATGGGCGCTTCTAGGCGTTTTTGTGCCCCGTGGGTTTTGCAGGAGCCGGGGCGGGAGGGTGACATTGATGGCGCCGGCTGCACAAAGGCAGGCGACTCTCGCGCTCTCTCCATCGTGCCGTTCTTCTCGGGGCTGGATCCCCTCCAGGGAGGGGAGCTGCCGGCCTGGGGTAATTCGCACTGACTGCCGCTGACCTTGGAAACTCGCCGCTCAACGCCCGCTATCGACACGGGCTGGCAGCGGGGAGGGGAGGAGGGCGGCAGGCAAAGGGACAGCTCGGCTCTGGATCGCCGGCTGGGGTTGGTGCTGGGCCTGGGGCTGCATCCTCCCCGCACAGGGCCCGGCAGCTCGGCCAGCTCGGCCCAGGCTACGGAGATCCCAGGCAGGGCTCCATGCCGGAGCAGCAGGGCTCTGGCCTGGCAGGGAGCTGCCAGAGGCCGGGCACACGTCAGTGCTGGAGCCAGGAGCTCAGCACCAGCTTTTCTCGGTGCCCGAGCCCCCTCCCAGCTTGCATGCATGTTTTCTTGTCCAGCTGCGGTCACCTTCCTTCCTCCCGTCTTCATTGCTGCAGCCGCTGCCTGCATTGAGCCCAGTCCCTTTGCATCTGGGGGCTGTTCCTGCATGGGCTTCCAGGCCCGGTGGAGATTTCGCCAGGGGAATGGGAAGGAGTTTGCCGTATGATCGGGGGCGTGTTGGCCTGGCTGGTGCAGCCTGGTCCTGGGTAGCTGCCCCACTTCCACATGAGCTGGTCCTGTGTCCACCAGCCTCCTCTCTCCTGCTCCCCCAGTCGGGATGGGTCTCGAGGGCTGCAATGCCAGGCTGCCAGTGGGCCTGGCTGCCAGCACTGGAGACAGGTGGGCACCTTCCTGGAGGGATCAGCCATTCATGCCCTCTCCCCAGCCAGCAGCTTTCACCTAAATGCGCTCCCTAAATCCGGCCACTTGACCATAGGTGGCCCTAAGTTTCCAGAGCGTTGTTACACCGTGACGAGGACATCAAATAGTCCCTAAATCCCAGTCGAGCAGGATTGATATGGGGGGCAGTAGGGAGTAGGCCCCATGATAGCCCCGGGTCTCTTCCCCAGCTCGTGCTGTCTTTTCCCATGCAGTTGTTATGACAGTCGTTTCACCTCTCTTCTTAGTTGCCTCTTTCCCAAGAAGCTCCTTCTCCATCTCTCTCTCTGTCTGTCTGTGGCATGGGAGCTGCAACGAGCCCCTCTTAGAAAGCGCTGACAGCTCGGAAAGGTCGAGGAGATTCTCCCTTGTAATGAGGATGGACCTGATCCGTGCCTGTCTCGCTCAGGCCTGCCGTGCACGGGCAGTCGGGACAGCAGGGCGATGCTCCACCTGCCAAGGACCCCTGAAAGAGCTCTGCATCTGGGCACGGGGGAGCTTGCAAGCGCAGCTCTCCACGGTCTCGGTGATGGAAGGGTCTCGCCGTCCATTGATGGATGCTACATGGAGGCGTCTTTCCCATGGCCCCGTAGGCCAAATGAGTGGTGCCAGGATCGGGACCTGTGCTGCCCAGCATGCTCTGGAAATGAGGCGGAGGGAGACGGCATCACTGCTGTCCCACTGCTAAGTGCCTGGACCCGTGGGCCGGGCTGGGAGCTGGGACTGTGGCGGGCCAGTAGGGGGCGCTCCTGCGTTGAGCCGCCCACCTCCCTGCGCCCGACCACCTTCCAGGCTCCGAGTGCCTCCCTGGGGTGCCTCCCGTCCGGCCGACCCCT
>NW_005842644.1:211640-278153 GCF_000455745.1 Alligator sinensis | reverse complement strand
GTCCAATCTGCATGGCATCCCTGGCTACCTGGGCCCGCGCGCAGGGCCGGGTCTTCCCCCCCACTGCCCAGGTGACCAGAGCATCGCCTCCCAGGCGCCAGGCTTTTGTCTGCAGACAAGGAGCGAGATCCCCGCTGTGAGAGATTCAACAGCAGCCTCTCAGGCTGGCTGAGACAGATCTCTGGAGAGGGGCACCGACGGTGGCATTTCTGCCACAGGGACGAGCCCTGCTGGGCTTTGACTCATGGGCATAGGGAGAGGCATCCCCTCCATCGCAGTTGTCCCACATCTGCAGTGAGTGGCCTGTCCTGGGACGGGGAATCTTTCCTGCTCCCCCCAGCCCTTTGGTCCAGAAGCCCCATTGCCGCCCGCCCGGCGCAGGTTTTGTTGTCACCACCCAAACTCCTGCAGGTTTTGGCGTCGACACCCAGAAATTGCCGCTGGCTGCAGCTGTGGGTGCCAGACATGTCGCATGCTGCTGAATGGCGTCCGGTGGCGTGCTCCTCTGGAGGCTGCAGACTGCTCTGTGACCCCTGTCCCCACCTCTTCCGTCCCCCCAAAAGGTGCTTCAGGGGGTGTGAGCTGCATGCATGGGTCAGGCCAGTTCCACAGCTCACGTAGGACCTAGAGTCTCCGCCTGCCGATCCGCTAGACCCAGGGAAGGGGAGATGGGGGTGTTGGCATTGGCTATGTGTGACCCCCATCTGCAGTGACGGGGGCTTCTCTTGGGCTTGGGGTGCCCACTTGCTTGCTGGAGCGCAGCGCTGTGGCCGTGCCATCTGCTTCGGGCAGGTGCAGCTGGCCAGGGTAGGACCCCCGGGCCGTTCCCATGCTGCAGAGGTGGCTGGGGGAGGCCTTTCCCCCCACCGCTGCAGCAACTGGGCATCAGAGCCCCTCCTGCCAGACTCTCTTGGTGCCCTCCTCCCCGTTCCCAGAATAATCTCCGCACATGTAGCATCAGTGTCAGTGAAAACGTGGGGAAATCGTGTCTTTTCGGAGTAAGCAAAGCGGCCGGATTAAGCTGGATTTGCATAGCAATGTGCTGGCAGCTTTAGCCCTTCCTTGAAATTCAAATTCCTTCCCCCTTTCTTCTCGCCAGGTCTCGCTTTCTGCTGCGCTCCGTAATTGCTCTGCCCTCGCCGATCCACCCTGCCCGGGCACCCGGGACCTTGGACTTTGCAGTGCAGAGCAGCCAGGCGGAGTGCCCTCGAACAGATCCAGGGCTTTCAAGAGGGGCAAGGCAGGGGTGCAGAGACAGCGGGAGCCAGCGCCTGAGGGGGCATGTGTTGAAATGCAAGCTTCTCAGCCCGGCATTGGATGAGAAACGTCTGCAATGAGAGTGGGGCTGGCAGCCAGGGGAGGTTGCTTTCTGGCCCGAAAGAGGCCGGTGGGGTGCTGTAGCTCGCCGTGTTCAACAGCCAGGGAGGCTGGCAGGGGCCACGGCGTGCAGGCTCCAGCCACGGTCCCAGACTGAGCTGGATTACATGCTCAGTGCCGGGACAGGAGGAGAAGCAGCTGCGGGCAGAGCAAACCCTCTAGAGCAGATGCTGTAGAGAGCTTGGAGGAGGGTAGCACAGGGGCCTGGTCTCGGGCACCAGCCGGTCCGTCCCAGGCAGGGGCCTGGTGCGCTGAGCTCGGGGCTGTACGTGTTTGCAGCAGGGTGCAGTCTAAAGAGAGGGCGAGGTGGAGCAGGGGAGTGTTTAGCTTGTGGAGGAGACCAGCATCTGGACGTCAGACCCTATGTGTCTGCCCTGCAAGTCAGGGATGGGGTCGAGCTCTGAGTGCCAGCAGCGTCTTGCCCGTCTCCTTGTTCTCGCTGCCAGCTGCACTGTTTGGCGGGACCTGCTCACAACATTGGGGTGATTAGGAAGGGAACTGTGAATAAGACAAAGTATCACGATGCCCCTTTATGAATCCATGTTGTGGCCACACCTTGAATGGGATGCCCGGGTCTGGTCCCTGCACCCCCGGGAGGAGAGAGAAGAGCTGGAGCAGGCGCAGAGACAGGCAGCGAGGATGAGGAGCGCTGTGGAGGGGCTTCCCTCGGAGAGGCTCACGAGGCCAGGCCAGGGCAGGGCAGAGATGCTGGAGGGGGCAGGAGAAGGGGTTACAGCACAAGAGAAAGTCCCTAGGGATCGATCGTTGCCCGTCTCTCACGAGACAAGGACGAGGGGTCACAGCACGGACCGAGCAGGTGTCGATTGACCATGAACACCAGGCTGCTCTTTTCCCCCACGTGGCATTAAAGTGGGGGCTTGTGGCCACCAGCTGTGGTGGGAGTGGAGAGCTCAGCCAGATCCACGCAGGGCCTGGACACGGGCTTGGAGGAAAGGGGCACGGGGAGCTCTGCAGCAGGTAGCGAGGGGCACGGCCTCTGCATCAGACCGGCCTGGACTTTAAAGGCTGCAAGGGAGAGAGGAGCAGGGAAAACCCTGCTCGGACCCCATCATCTCCCGTCCAGCTCCGCTCTCTGCTCCCATGTGACTGGGCCCAACAGACCTGGGTCTGACCCGTCCATGGCAGCTCTCATATACCGTGGTGCTCTGGTTAGGTTGCTCCGCCTGTGCCTTTCCCGTGCCTAAATTGTGTCGGGTGGGGGTGAGGGGACCTGCCGCTGCTCCCCTGATTGCCAGCCAAGGGCCTAGCTGTGATGCCAGAGGTTGCTAGAAGACAGGGGCAGCTCCCTGATGCTGGACACGAAGGGCTGCTGGTGGGCGAAGTTCCCCCAGGACTTGCAGAGCTGGTTTGGGATGAAGTTGAGATCACGCGGTTCATGGGCTGTGTTGCCCACCGAGGCAGGCATGCCGGCGGGATATAAGCAAACTTGCGTCCTGCGGGCCTGAAGCAGGGGATGCCTCTCATTCCCAGGAAATTTGCCCCAGGGGTTGTGTTTGGAAGGTGGCAGCCGGCCTGCGTTGCAATCCCAGCGTGGGCCAGGGGAGCTGTAGCTGGTCACGTCGAAACATGGTGGGGCATCTTGCTCATGCATTCGAGAAGCCAGAGGCAGGGAAGGGGGATCCCTCTGCCCCTGCCAGCCTGGACAGCTGGCTGGTTGACCTCAGACCCATGGTCCACACCATTTCACACACCCCTTTGTCTTCTCTTGCAGGTGAATGTCACAGTGGACTACATCCGGCCCGCCAGCAGTGCCACAGAGACTGTGCCCGCCTTCTCCGAGCGCACCTGTGCCACCGTGTCCATCGGAGGCATGTGAGTATCCCCTGCGAGGGCCGTGGCTCTGGGCATGGCCGGGGGGTGGGGGGGAAGCTACAGCAACGCTGGAGAGCGCTGGTCCTGATGCCCGGCTCCAGCATGTGCAGTGGAGTCCACGGGGTGCCAGCCACTGCCGTGGGCATGTTCGGAGTCTCGTCTTGTGCCCGCTGCCTCCCTGGGGTAGCCTGTGGTCAGGGGAGGAGCCCCGGAGCCGTGCGGTGACGCACGGGTACAGCTGAGCTGCAAGTGGGGAGCGGATCCCACTCCATGGGGCCTTCTCCTGGCCCATGCCTCCCTGCCCGCAGCTGCTTCCAGCTCCAAGCTCCAGGTAGGACCTTCCCCTTCCCCGCACCCGGCGTCTTGCTGTGGACAGCACTGAAAGCTGCCACACTCTGGTTCGGCTGCAGTCCTCGTGGCCCTGCGTCATTTCTGGCCTCTGTCTGGCTGGAGGGACCAAAGGGACTGTGCCTTGCTTCTGCTGGGACTCAGACCTGAGGGTCCTGGCCTGTTTTCAAGCCTCCCCAGAGGCGCTGGGTGCTGCTACAGCCCCAGCTGGGGATGGGGCTGGGCTGTGCCAATGCTCCTGCTGGCACCAATGCCTCAGGGTCCTGGCTGGAGGCTCTTGCCCCTGTGCTCAGGTGCAGCCCCACACTGCACTGGGGCAGGAAGGGATTTCCCCCCTGCTTAGATTGGTCTGAACTGGTGGGGGGGTTACCTTCCTCTGCAGCAGGGGCACGGCCTCGGCCTGGGCTCTCTGCAGCAGCCATGACCCCCCAGCAGCAGCAGGATGTGTATCGCGGGGGCAGGGGCGATGTCTGGGGCTGTGTCGGGGCAACTGCGTTGTGCGGCTTCAAGGTCGGACGCAGGGTTTATTTGGGCTGGTTTGGATGGGGCCGATCCTGCTTAGGTAGGACTGGGACTGGATGTGACCCTGCAGCTCCCTGCTTTATGAGTTTGCGACGGGAGCGATGGCCCTAACTAGCCCAGCATCTGGCTGCGTGCGGGTGGGAGGGAGCTACGTCTCCCCTGGGCCTTCACAGGGTTGCAGAGAAGCAGAGCTGGAGGGGATCTCCCAAGATCATTTGCTCCATCCACTGCCTCGCCGTGACCCATCTTCCAGGCCCCACGCACGTCTCCCCTCCTCTCTTGCACCACCCTGCCACGCAGCCAGGCCCCGGGGGCACATAACGGAGGTGAAATTTCCCGGCAGCGCAGGGGCTCGTTGGCAGGTCGTGTGCTGCCCGCCTTGAGCCTCAGCCACTACCTCCGCACGCCAGCGTTTGAGCCGGGGCGTGAGTGCCTGCAGCGCAGTGCGCTGGCTACCTCCCTGCTCCCACTGCCAGCGGCACAGAGGTTTCCTTGGCCAGACCACGGAGCCAGCCTGGCCCCTCCTCTGGTCCGGTCCCTGTGCTATGCTGCTGCGGGCTCCTCTTGCTGCCTGGCCTTGGTGCTTTACAGGTTAGGGGACGAGAGTGACTGCCCCCGTGCTTGCCTGTGACCCACAAGCTGCTGGGGCAGAGTCCCTGGGCCGGTGAAAAGGGGAAGGCAGAGCATCCTGGCTCCACTCCTTCCTGTTTCCCGGAGCACGTGGCTGCCGTGAGCACCCCAGAGGCCTGGGCACCCCAGCCCCTTCTGCTCCAGGGGCTGCCTCTCCCGAGCCCTGCCCGGGCACGTGCTCAGGGTCCATGGGGTCTTTATGGGATGCCAGCTCCCTTCCCCTATTCCTCCCCTGCTTGGAGCCATACCAGGAATGGGGCAGGGGGGTGAGTTCCCGCCGCTTTAAGAGACCCCGGGGCAGGCTGGCACACGCCTCCTTCCGGCTGGTTGCACGGCCGCGTCCTTAACGAGTGACTAATGCGTGTGTTCTCGCCAGGTCTTGTCCGTGGGAGCCAGGGGGGAGGGGGGACGATTTGTCACCGGCCTTTTTTTGTCGCAGCTCGTCGTCTGGAAAGGCACCAATGCCTCCGGGCTTGGCTCTTCTGCATTCATCCGGGGGCTGTGGGAGACGAGCTGTGTGTGCCTGCGCGCGTGTGTGCATGCGTGCGGCGGGGGAGGCCGGTGCCAACCAGGCCTCCTCTCGTTAGCCAGTTGCAGCCTCGTCAAGGGCCTTGTCAGTGCCCTTTGGCTGCTCTGACTGTGCCCGGGTGGTGTCAGAAAGCTGGGCTGGGGTCTGTAGATCGGGGGCTGGCCCAGCTCGTCCTGTGTCCCAGTCATAGGGCCGTGGCTTGAGCGGGGCCGTCGAGCTGTTCCCAGGGTCTCCCCCAGCCCCATTGCGGCCTCTGCTCTGTGCCCCATTCTGGCTGCGACTCCCATCTGGATGCTCCCCTCTCCCCCGGGGCATCGATCGAGGTGGAGCCAACTTGCTGGGAGAGGAGGTCACGTTGGTCCCCAAGGGCAGTGCCCACATGCCCCCAGCCCAGTAGCACCCAGGGAGGGTGCAGACTGGTGGGGCTTTGGGGGCGGCAGAGGGGCAGGATCTCTTTGTCCAGCCCCTCGGTCTTGCATGGCGTGGCTGCTTCTGCACCTCCATCCAGCCAGGCTGGGGGTCACTGGTCTTGGGAGCACCCTCCAGGAGTGATGCCCGTCGCAGCAGGGTATCGCTGCACCCTGAAGGGCTCCCCAGAGCATGGCAAGCCCCTGCCCTCATCCCGTCAGTTGCTGGGGGTTTATGGGTGATAAAGTGATGCCCTGGCAGCTGGTTTCCCCTGTACCCCGGAGCAGGAGCCTCCCTATAGCAAGGGGCATTCGGCTAGAGGTGGGCATCTCCAGGGCTGCCCTTCCACCCAGCCCCCGGGCAGGCAGAGCTGCCAAGTCCCCGTGAAGAGCAGACCGTGCCAGCCTTGCTTGGCCCCCTTCTCCTGCCCGGGCGAGGCAGCTGGAGCCCCACACAGGGGGCTGTTAAACACCCAGCTGCCCCACAGAGAGCAGAGACCGGCCCCAGAGGCTTTGGTTACCCAGGGTTTGCTGGGAGGGAAGGGGCTGGGTTGCTGCCATGCAAGTGGGAGACCCCAGCCTTTAGCGTAGCACCCGCATCCAGTGCCCAGGTGCTGCCTTTGCCCACAGGAAGGGGGAGGTGGTATGGGAATCCCATGTCCCAGGGTGGGGGGCAGGCAGCTTGTGGGGTGACGGGGGCCTTGGGGGGATAGCGCATCCTCCTTGCATTGGGCTGGGGCAGGTCCGATTCATCCCAGGCCGGACAGTGGTGCTGGGTGCTGGAAGGGCAGGTCTTCAATGGGGGAAATACCCCGTAGCTTTGCTGGCATCAGTAAAGCCGCGGGGCCACCAGGTTTCCTCTGCCAAGCCTCCCGGATGGTGTGGGAGCCTGCCGGGGGCCGGGGAGCGGGTGCTGGTGCTGGTCATGGCAGAGGGGCTGTGCTGCCTGCCTGCGTGGGAGCTGCCTGCTGTTTTCAGCATCCCCTGCTGCCCTCACTTCCTTGATCCCTGCCCTGGGAGCTGGCCTGGGCCACGGGCAGAGCTGCCTGATGGGATAATGGCAGGGTGAGCCGCGCGGGGCT
Source organism: Alligator sinensis (assembly GCF_000455745.1). NCBI lineage: Eukaryota > Metazoa > Chordata > Crocodylia > Alligatoridae > Alligator > Alligator sinensis. Next base: position 271,425 of record NW_005842644.1, on the reverse strand, counting down.
CAGGGAGCAGCGCCACGGGGCTCGCCCGGTCGGGCCCCTGCACCCGCTCAGCATCCCTGATGCAGGGAGGCTTTGCCGGCCTTGCTCCTGCTCCATGTCACTCGGGGCAGGAGCTCCAGGGGAGGAGAACTGGGTTCTCTGGCTCCCTCGGTGCACGTGGTTTGTGTGCACGCCGGCAGGATACTGGCAGCAAGCATAAAATCCTAGAGCCGCGAAGCTGGCAGGGAGCTGCAGAGTCACATCCAGTCCCAGGCAGGATCGGCCTCATCCAAACCAGCCCAGATGAACCCCGTGTCTGACCTCGGAGCCACGCGACAGTTGCCCTGACACAGCCCCAAGCATCACCCCTATGTCCGCCCCGGGATACGGGGGGGCTGCGGTTGCCAACGTCCTGCTGCTGCCAGGGGGGTCATGGGCGCTGCAGAGAGCCCAGGCCCAGGCCGTGCCCCTGCTGCAGAGGAAGGCAAAACCCCCCAGTGCGACCAGTCTGAGCAGGGGGAAATCCCTTCCTGCCCCCAAATACTATAGTATATACTATGCCTGGGGCTGTGTCAGGAGGCACCCCCCCTTGACATGACCAGGGGGCCGGTTTAAAGCAAACCAGAAGATGAGCTTTTATTTGCACGGCCTGCAGCCAGCTCTGGAGCCTGTTGCCACCGAAGGTTGTAGAGCCGGGTTCAAAACAGGGAGTAGATGCCTTTGCAGAGGACACGGCCATTGGGGGCTGCTCGAGGGATGTATTGGACATCTCTGAACCAGGAGCATCAAACTCATCAGGCCCCAGTTGCTGGAGGAGGCGCGTGGGGCTGGTCCATGGGCCAGGTTGGCAGCTCGCCCCACGTGCTAGATGCAGCGTGCATGGCCGGGCCGGGCCTGAGCACTGCATCCAGCACATGGGGCCAGTCTGTGAGCCCAGTCCAGACTGGCCACATGGACAGCATCGCCGCGTGCAGTATGTGGGTCTTGCTGAGCCCCCCCAGCAACGCCACAGACCAGGTGACGGCCCACTCGGGCCCTGCTTGACCCCGCTCGAGTGGTCTCCTGAGGAGACAGACACTTGAGCAGAGATGAGGGGAAGTTTCTACGGGTGAAAACTCCTTTGAAAGCTGCCCCGGCAGATTTTCTGGGGGAAATTGTGAAATGAGTTTTGCATTATGAAAGGGGGGGGAATGCACTTGCTGAGGCCCCTTCCCCCGCCGTGCCCTTTAAGTGACAAAAACTATATTTCACGGCCTAATAAGATTTTTCCCCAGCAACCGGCTTTTCATCTGTGTTCTCCTACTCTCGGGCTTTAATCTGGGCTTAACGGAGGGAACTGCGGCTCCTCTCCCTGCCTGGGCCCTGGCAGCCCTCTCCGAAATCTTTCATGTCTGCCGCGCAGGCAGGCGTGCTCAGCCGCTCGCCTCTTTGTGCTGGCGGAAAAGGGGCTGCCGTCGACCGCTTGTCGTCCCGGCCCCGCCGAGGACCTCTTGCTCTGGGGCCTGGAGGTGGTGGGACTCCCTGGGTGGCCTTGTGCCAGCTGGGTTTTCCTAGGGCTCTAGAGGCCACGTCTGAGTTTTCCACCCAGGCTGGGCAGAGTTGAAGAAGTCTCAGCCCTGCTCGGTGCCTCCATCCCATCCCCGGCTCGTGACTGAGCCGTCCTCTGTGCTAGGCGGCCTCCTGAATGGCCGGTAGCTGTGACACCCACCGAAAAGCCACAAATGCGAGCGCCTGTGTGGGCTTCTTCAGCGGCCTCTTGGTTTCCAGGCTCTTACTCCCTGCCTGTGCAGTGTGCCCACGGGAGCTGCACGCTCTGAAGCAGAGATTTCTGCATCATCCCGTGACTCCTGGAGCTGGAGCTTTGCAGGGTCTGGCCCAAGCCTGAAGGAGCTTAGATAGCATTGCTTTGGGGAGGGCTGGGAAAGGTTAGCTGGAGACGCCCGTTAGGCAGCCCTGCTTCGTTGAGCCGGCGGCTCTCTGCATTTCAGCTGTGACTTTGCGAGGTTTCCTCAACCCAAGGGGCAGAGATGTGGGGGCGGGAGGGAGTGGAACAGCAGACTGGTCCTGACTGGGTTGGACTGGTCTTAGTTGTAGACAACGAGGGTTAGGAGGGAGCTCAGGGCATCACATCTAGTCCAACCCCCTGCTCCAAGCAGGACCAGTCCCAACTCCATCATCCCAGCCAAAGCTTTGTCTACTCGGGTCTTCAACACCTCCAAGGATGGAGACTGCACCACCTCTCTGGGGAGCCTGCTCCAGTGCTTCACCACCCTCCACGTGAGAGTTTTTCCTAATATCCAACCTCAACTTCCCTTGCTGCAGCTTGAGCCCATTGCTCCTTGTCCCATCATCTGTACCACTGAGACCAGCCCAGCTCCATCCTCTTTGCAGCCCCCCTGCAGGGCGGTGAACGCTGCCATTCAATCCCCCTCGGTCTTCTCTTCTGCAGACTAAATCAGCTCAGTTTCCTCAGCCTCTCCTCACCAGTCCTGTCCCCCAGCTCCCAAACCATTTTCATTGCCCTCCACTAGACTCTCTCCAACCTGTCCACATCCTTTCTGCAGTGGGGGGCGCACAACTGGACACGGGACTCCAGATGTGGCCTCCCCAGTGCTGAATAGAGGGAAGAATCACTGCCCTCGATCTGCTGGCAACGCTCCTGCCAATGCAGCCCAGGATGCCGTTACCCTTCTTGGGAACAAGGGCACACTTCCCGAGGTGCCCGAGCTCGTCACCTTCCTGCGGCTGCTGCTGGTTCTCTGGTGCCTGACGTACGCTGGGCTCTTTGCGGAGCCAGCAGGAAGGGACTTGTTTCCCTGGAGCTGCCTCGCCCTGGACCTCCCAAGAAGCCCCCCGAGGCGCCTCGGGCCTCTGCACAGCAGGTCACCATGCAGGACCTCCAGGCACTGCGAACTGCAACAAGGGTGCTCCTGAGATGCAGCTGGGGCTGGGGTGGAGCCCCGCTGCAGGCGCACACAGCTGTAGTGGAGGCAAACGTTGGCAGGCCCCCAGTGGCTTGTGGATGGGCTTGGTGGGGGAGGATCAGGATGTAGAGCTGGGGGGAGCCCAGAGCTGGGGGCTCAGGGGTTGGAGCTTTGGGAGTGGGGGATGCTGGGGGTCAGGGTCAGGAGTGGAGGGGCCTCGCATGGAGTGGGGATGGGAGGACACCGGCGCCTCGGCAGAGCTGGGGCTGGCAGCGAGCGCGCTCTTCACCCAGAGCTGTTCTCCTGGCAAGGAGTGAGCTTGGTGCCAGGCTGCGCTCGCTGCTTTGTCACCGCCTTGATGAGCCTCCCCCAGCCCCAGTGACTTGGTTTCCTTGACATCCTCCACGTGCATTGGCCCAGGTCCCTGCCAGGGGCCAAGAGAAGCTGTCAGGCCCCGGGGGCAATGAGTTGGCCCAAAGCTCACCTCTACCTCTCCGTGCTGCCCCACAGCAGGGTCCTGGACGGGCGCTGTCGCATGCAGAAGCATTGACCCAGAGAAGCCGTGGTCCTGGGGCTGATCCTGCCTTGGGCAGGGCTTGGGCTTGGGCAGGATGTGACCCTTCTAGCCCCGTGGCTCTAGGATCCCATGGATGCAGCATGTTTGTGGTGCCTCCAGCTTGCCGGGGTAGGGGTGAGGGTTTGCACCGGGCTCCAGCTGGATCCGAGCCACGTGGCAGGTTCCCACGCACGGGAGGCCATGGTGCAGAGTGGGGGTGTGTGAAATGCTTTCAGCTGCGGCTGAGAGCACAGCGGGAGCAGGCAAGGGCCATTTTGAGTGCCGTTCTTAGTCCCGTGCCTGGATACTTCTCCCCCTTGTCGCACCCCAGAGCTGGCTGCATTCTGGCTCCAATGTCCCCTGCAGCCAGCCCCAGGGGACAGAAAGCCCAGGGCTGTGAAAGTCGGGGAGCAAAGCACAGCAGGGGGCTGTGTGAGCCAGGCACAGACCGGCGCTAGCTGCTGAGAGAGGCTGGGGGTGCTGGGAGGCACGGGCGCTGGAGGAGCCTGGCTAGTGCCCCTTGCAGCGAATGCAAAGCAAGGGGTAACTGGGGTGATTTGCACTTGTCCCGATTCCCGGGCTTCGATGCAGCTGCCCCGGCTTGCCTGGCACTCTGCTGCTGGCAGCAATGGAGCCTTCCTCCTGTTCCTCACTCTCCGGAGGAGCCCACAGCCTCCGGCCCCAGCCCACCCTGCTCCTTGGCTCAGCTGGGAGGGTGGGCACCGCCTCGGGGCATGTTTTGCTGGCAGCTCCTTCATCCCCCACCCCGCTGAGAGGCTGGGTCAGTCGTCCGGTGCCTAAAGGCCTTGGAAACATGCCCAGGAACCTGCCAGCTCCGGGAAGCCGGGATGTCATGGTGCTGCCAGGGGCCGCAGGCACGTGTTCCTCATGCACTAGCAGGCCTGGAGTTGAGCGGTGATTTTTCTTTTTTCCACTCCCCACCTTGACCCCCGAGCTAGGCTTGTTGCAGCCACCCAGCCCCCAGTGACGTGTGGCTCCGTGCTCCAAGATGGGCTCTGTTTCCTGCCAGCCTCCCCCAACAGTGGCCTGGAGCCAGCTGCTTGGTGTTTCGGCGCTCCCTTTGCCCAGACCGAGCTCCCCTACACCCTGCTGGCCCTGTGCCCCCGATTCATCATCCTCGTCGGGTCCCTGGGGTGCCATGTCGAGAGAGGGCAAGGTGTTCAGCAGAGGACAGAGGGGTCATCGCTGTTTGCTGTGCACAAGGGGGAACTGAGGCACCGGGGGGGGGGTTAAGTAGCTTGGCGAAGGTCCCCTTGGGCAGTCAGTGGCAAAGCCAGGAGCAATGCCTGGGGCCATGAGGCTACTGGGGTCTGTCCCCTCTGGCACTTGCACCCTGACTCCCAGAGCTGGGGATGGATCCCAGGCATCCGGGCAGGTCTTCCTGCCGTGCCGGCCGGGGTTTTACTGCATGGTTCTCCGCGCTGCGGCGGGCGGATGGACCAGGCTGCACGTGCGGCTTGAAGGGGAGCCCCTGGTCCTTCGGGAGCTCTGCCTTTCCCCATGCTCAGCCCCCGGGGTCCGTGTGTCTTGCAGAAACATCGCAGAAGCCCTCGTCAGCAAGGGCCTGGCCACCGTCATCCGCTACCGGCAGGACGACGACCAGAGATCCTCACACTACGACGAGCTGCTGGCCGCTGAGGCAAGGTGAGTGCTCAGGGCGCAGGGGACTATGTGGGGCTGGGGTCATGGGCGGGGAGCGCGGGCGTGGAGCCTCTGTGGGGCGGGGGTGACTTTCTCCGCGTTTTCCCCCTGCCACCTGCCCCTCTTTGCAGCCAGCACGGGGCAAGGAGGGCCCGGCCAGGCTCTCTGCTCTGCCAGGGCAGCCGTGCACTCAACGTGGCATCAGTTGGGGTGCATGGGAGGGTCTGCTCCCTGCTAGCACCCCGTGGCGAGCCTGGGGTCTTGGCTGGAAAGGAGTTGTATGCCACGGGTGGGGGCTGGCCAGACCTCCCTGCCAGTGCCTGGTCCCCACGCTGGCTAGGTGAGCTGCAGCATCTCCTGACCCTGGGACCTTTCCTGCCCCCTTCCAGCCCTGCGTTGGCCCTGCCAGCGTGAAGCTGTGCTGCATGGGGGGGGTGTCTCTCCAACTGTGTAAAGCCCCCCAGCCCAGCCCTCTTCCCCGCTGCAGGCACCAACCTGTGTGGCTCTGTCCTGAGGTCTGTTGCTCTCTTGCTTTCCAATCTCAGGGGTCTGCACCCCTTCCACACCCTTGAGCTGTGGTTGCAGGGGGTCCCTGGTGCTCTCTGTGCTGGGAGCTGGAGTGTCAGGCATTGCACAGAGCTCAAGCAGCAGCACTGGTGCTGGGCCAGGCCTGCTGCGAGCCGGGGGGCAACGGCGTGTTGCATTCGGGTGCGCCGGTGGAGGGGCTCCGGAGGCAGGTGGAAGGTGACGGCGCCTCTTCAGACAACCTGGGAGATTACCTGGACGGTGGGGGGCAGGGCAAAGGCTCTGGCTCAGCGGTGAAGGGGCAGCTTGGGGCTGTGGCCTGGCTGCCAGGGAAGTCCTTGCGCTGACCCGCTGGGACTCTGTGAGCCGTGGCCAAGAGCACCAGGCACGTCCCCTGGCTGCGAGGGAGGTCTTTGCGCTGACCCGCTGGGACTCTGTGAGCCGTGGCCAAGAGCACCAGGCACGTCCCAGCCTTCAGGAAGGAGGTCAAGGTTAGGTCCCATGATGTGCAGAGCCCTGGCACTGCTACCCAGCTGTCCTTCCGGTGCTGCAGGGCCCTCTTCTCCCAGGGACAGGGTGCAAACCCATGCAGGGACCCCTGACCTGCCATGTGGCTTTCCCAAGGATTTCAGAGGGCTCAGCCAGCATTAGTGAGATGCATCTGGTAGGCAGAGCCCCACTCCTTACACAGTGGGGAAAACTGAGGTACGGAGCGAGAGCCAGCCCGTCGGAGCAGACAGCTGGAAGCTGTCGCGAGGTCCCTTCTGGCGCAGCAGAGCCGGTCTTATTCAAGGGGCTCAGCCCCCAGCTTGCAGCGTTTGGGGGGCACATGCTGCTACGTCCACCCCAGGAACAGAGGTAACAGGGTGTCGTGGGAAGTGCCCAGAGCCAGGACTCCCGGGGTCTCTCCCCAGCTCTGAGTGCGGCTGCATGGCCGGCGCGGGGAGCTGGGTGTCAGGACCAGGCCTAGGGCTCCGCACCTTGCCACCAACTCAGTCCCTGCCTCGCCTCGGGCAAGCTGCTGAGCTCTGCCTGCGCCCACCTCTGGGGTGGGACAGCAGCAGCACGCCACTTGGAAAGCAGGGGACAAGCAGCACAGCCCAGCTGCCTGGGACATCCTCACAGCAGAGCACGGGCATTGCTCCCGATGTCGTGGCCAGGCTCAGCCCCCGGCTGTGGGAGCCACCCATCCTTCGGGCTGGCACAGGCTTCTGGAGCAATGAACCGAGCCGGGTACGCTGAGCTGCCAGGTCCCTGAGCTGCCTGGGAATCCAGGCCCAGGCCAGCTGGCACCTCTGTCCTACTAGATGGCTTGAAAACCAAGCCATTGATGCCCCTTATCCTGGCCTGGTTGGGAGGTGACGCATTTGCCCATTGCCACGACGAGGGGGGAGGCAGCTCTGGTCCATCTGCATGAAGACGAGGCAGGGACGAGATGTAGCAGCTGGATACAGATGCCCACTTCCCCTGGCCAGCTCAGCCAGGCCCTACGGAGCTGTCTCCACGTGTCCTGGGGCTGGAAGGGCCCGGCTCTGCCCCGCGCTTCTCCAGCCTCCCTGGGCAGCCTGGACCGAGCAGAGCCAGGAGGCCTGGCCTGAGGCCCAGCCTGTGCCTGCTTCGCTGCAGCTGAAAGCCCCGGCTTGGCCTCCAGCCTCCAGCCCTCCGCAGCCAAGGAGAGTCACATCCCTCCCTCCTCACAGCTGCCCTTCGTTCTTCCCTCTCTTCTCCCTCTCTTCCTCCCTCTTGCGCTTTCACTTTCTCTTTTTCTCTCTGTCCAGCTTCCCCCCCTCACTGATCTTCCCTCCCAGCCTCCCTTCGATCCTTGTGAGCATCTGCCTCCAGGCTCTCCATACCTCTCTGCATCCGTCGTGGCCCAGGGAGCCTCGACCCATGCACAAGGCTCTAGCTGAGGCCTCTTGGCGAGGGCTGCGATTGTATCTCGGTGACTAGCCCTGAGCTTTTGCAGCAGGGGGACCGGGATACTTGTGGGGACGGCTGCACAGCGGTCAGCTCCTAGTGTGCATTTCCTTCCCATGAGCACTGCCCTGGGGGGTTAGTGCCCCCATTCCTCCCTGTAGCTACTTGTTCCCATGGCCCCCCCCCCCACACACACACACAACCCGTTGCCTTGCTTATGGAGATGCTCGCAGAGCAGGTTGGAGCACGCTGTCCCAGCCAGCTCTTGGGAGACCGCGCTTTCCCTGAGTGCTGGATGTCATCGTCATCGTTGTCAGGCGTTACGGGTGCGCTGTTATCAGTGCAGAAGTCACAGGGATTGCGGTGCCAGCAAAACAGTCAGAATCGCAGACAGCGAGGGTTGAAGGTTGCTCAGGAGTCGCATCTAGTCCAACCCCCTGCTCAAAGCAAGACCAGCCCCAGCTACATCATCCCAGCCAGGGCTTTGTCTACCTGGTTTTAAACACCTCCAAGGATGGAGACTGCACCACCTCTCTGGGGAGCCTGTTCCAGCGCTTCACCACCCTCCTAGTGAGAACGTTTTTCCTAATATCCAACCTCAACTTCCCTTGCTGCAACTGGAGACGACTGCTCCTTGTTCTGTCATCTGCCCGCCCCACCTCCAGCCTCTTTGCAGCCCCCCAGCAGGGAGGTGAAGGCTGCTATTCAATCCCCCTCGGTCTTCCCTTCTACAGACTAAATCAGCCCATTTCCCTCAGCCTCTCCTCACCAGTCATGTCCCCCAGCCATTTTTGTAGCCCTCTGCTGGACTCTCCAATTTCCCCACATCCTTTGTGTAGTGGGGGCCACAACTGGACACAGGACTCCAGATGTGGCCTCCCCAGTGCTGAATAGAGGGGAAGAATCACTGCCCTCGATCTGCTGGCAACGCTCCTACCAATGCAGCCCAGGATGCCGGTAGCCTTCTTGGCACCAAGAGCACACTGCTGGCTCCTGTTCGGCTTCTGCTCCACTTTCCCTCCAGGTCCTTTTCTGCAGAGCTGCTGCCAAGCCCGTCACCCCCAGCCTGCACCGGTGCAGGGGATTGTTCTGTCCTACCTAAGTGCTAGACTTTGTGCTTGTCCTTGTTGCACCTTATGAGATTCCTTTTGGCCCAATCCTACAATTTCTCAAGGTCTCTGAATCCTTGCCCTGCCCTCCACCATATCTACTGCTCCGTCCAGCTTGGTGTCATCTGCAAACTCGCTGAGGGTGCGCTGCATCCCATCTTCCAGGTCATTGATGAAGATATTGAACAAAACCGGCCCCAGGACTGACCCTGGGGCACTCCACTTGATACTGGCTGCCAACTAGACATCGAGCCATTGATTACCACTCTCTGAGCCTGATGCTCCAGCCAGTTTTCTGTCCACCTTACAGTCTGTCCATCCAGCCTGTACTTCCTTAGCTTGCCTGCGAGAATGCTGTGGGAGACCGTATCAAAAGCCTGGCTAAAATCAAGGTACCCCACATCCACCAGTCTCCCCACATCCACAGAGCCAGTCATCTCATCACAGAAGTCAGGTTGGTCAGGCGTGACTTGTCCCTGGTGAATCCATGCTGGCTGTTCCTAATCACCTTCTCCAAGTGCCTGGAAATGAGTTCCTTGAGGATCTGCTCCGTGATTTTTCCAGGGACTGAGGTGAGGCTGACTGGTCTGTAGTTTCCTGGATCCTCCTTCTTCCCTTTCTTAAATATGGGCACTATGTTTGCCCTTTTTCAGTCATCCGGGATCTCTCCTGATCGCCATGAGTTTTCAAAGATGATGGCCAGTGGCTGCAATCACATCAGTCAGCACCCTCAGGTGCATCCCATCTGGCCCCATGGACTTGCACACGTCCAGCTTTCCTAAGCAGTCCCTAACTTGTTCTTTCACTACTGAGGGCTGCTCACCTCCTCCCCAAACTGTGCTGCCCAGCACAGTCGTCTGGGAGCTGCCCTTGCCTGTGAAGACTGAGATGAAAACGGCATTGGGCACTTCAGCCTTTTCTGCACCCTCTGTCACTAGGTTGCCTCCCCCATTCAGTGAGGAATCCACACTTTCCCTGATACTCCTGTTGCTTGACATACTTGTAGAAACCCTTCTTGCCACTTGTCACATCCCTTGCTAGCTGCAACTTCAATTGCATTTTGGCCTTCCTGACTTCATCCCTGCATGTCCAAGCAATGCTGTTATATTCTTCCCTAGTTATTTGTCCAAGTTTCCACTTCTTGTAAGCTTCGTTTTTGCGATTTACTCACTGAAGAGTTCCTTTCTAAGCCAAGCTGGTCTTCTGCCACACTTGCTAGTCTTCCTGCGTGTTGGGATGGCTTGTTTCCGCACTCTCAGTAAGGCTTCTTTCAAGTCCAGCCAGCTCTCCTGACTCCTGTCGCCCTCAGTCTGGCTTCCCAGGGGATCCTGCCCATGACTTCCCTGAGCAAGTCAAATCTGCTTTTCAGGGTCCTTACTCTGCTGCTCTGCATCCTTCCTTTCCTCAGGATCCTGAACTCAGTCATCTCGTGCCCATACGTTCCCCACCAGTCGCAGCCAGGAGATCCCAGCACCCATTGCATCTTAACAGCCACAGGTTCGACTCGGTGCAAAGCCTCAGCCAGCTTTGTTGTCTACAAGTCAGGGCCCTAACACGTATGTCATCTGTCACGCAAGGTGTTAGCGCATGTGTGCCCATGATGAGGTATCGGCCCGGCCCCACATAGCTCCCTGAGGCCCATATAGCATTCCCGTGCTTTTCAGCAAAACCTTTGTGGGAGCAGTATTGATCAGGGTTGCAGAGAGGCCTGTGCCAGGGAGACTCTTTTGGCCCGTGCACTCCCATCCCGTCTCTCCGAGATGAGCCACCTTTTGCTTCCCTGGTGCCTGCTCCTCCTGGCTCTCAGAGGTCTGAGCCCGTCCTCCAGAGCTGAGGGGTGCAGCCCCAGTGCTCCGGTCACCTGCTTTGCCCTCCGCTCAGGATCTTTCCCTGCGGCGCGTGGCCCCGGGCGCATGCCGTGGGCTCCGTTGGCTGAGGGTGGCTTTGGTTTCCGTAACCACCATGCTACCCTCGAGGCACCTCTGTGTCTTTTAGGGGACACGTTGCCCCTTCTTGCCCCCGGACTCTAGGGCAGAGGGTGCCCCTTGTCGCTGGGTCTGGGGTGCACGCTCCCCACGGCGCTCCCGACATCCCTGCTAGAACCGGCAGCTCGGAGAGGGAAGGCCTGGCGGGTCCGTTTCCCCCACTCGAGGGAAGAGCCACATGGGCTCCCTCTGTTTGCTCAGGCAGGCGCTGGGAGCCGGAGTTAACCCGGGAGCTCTGCACCGCGCTTCTGCCTGAGCCTGGGTAAACGGTGGCTGTTTGCCCTCGCGCTAGCCCTGCGGCACAGGGATGAAAGGGGATTCATTCCTCTCCGGCATTGCTGACTTTGGAGGGCATCCAAGCGCACTCGGCTTGGGGCCCCGGGATGCTGACGGAGGCGCTGCGTGAAGAGAGACGGAGGCGTTGATGTGTCTGGGATTGCGTGCCCACCCCCAGCCGTGCGGGCAGGCGGGACTGATGGGGCTTCCTGCTGCCGTAAAGCTGCCTGGCGATTTCCAGAGCACAGGACAGACCCCCATAGCTCTAGAGGGTTGGGATCAGCATCGGGCTCTGCCACACTTTGCACAAGTGCACCTTGCCCCCATTTTACAGGCAGCAAAACCAAGACACGGGAAACGGACACCAGGGTGCACGTAGAGCCCAGGTCCTGAGTTCCAGCCTGCGCTGCAGCTGTGCCAATGCTCCTGCTGGCACCAACCCCGCAGGGTCCTGGCTGGAGGGTCTTGCCCCTGCGCTCAGGCTCAGCCCCACGCTGCACTGGGGCAGGAAGGGATTTGCCCCCTGCTCAGGCTGGTCGCACTGGGGGGGTTTTGCCTTCTTCTGCAGCGGGGGCATGGCCTTGGCCTTGGCCTGGGCTCTCAATCCACGACCCCCCTGGCAGCAGCAGGATGTTGGTGGCTGCAGCCCCCCTGCATCCCAGGGGCAGGGGCAATGCCTGGGGATGTGTCAGGGTGACTGTCATGTGGCCCCAAGGTCGCACACCGGGTTTGTCTAGGCTGTTTTGGACGGGGCTGATCCTGCCTCAGGACTGGATGTTACCCCTCAGCTCCCTGCCAGCCCTGCAGCTCCAGGACTTTGGTTAGGCCTTGCCAGGCAGGAAGAGATGGACTGAGCGCAGGTCAGCCCTGCAGAAATGGTGTCCCCCTTTAGCAGCTGCCCCGTGCTGCTATGAGGGATGGGCCATGGGGCAGCTCGGCCCGTGTCTCTTCGGAGACAGGCAGCAGCTTCCATCCAACGGGGCAGAGATGAGAAGCCGGTGTCCCCGCTGGGCTGGACGAGATGCGTTCAGCCATGGGGCCCCCATGGCCATAGAAAGCTGGAGGACCAGCAGCACTGTTACCTTCACGGGATCCGCTCTGGGCTTAGCTCGGCACAGATCCGCTGGTTGCGCACAGGCGTTGGCCAGCACCTTCTGCCCCGGAGCCCTGTGTCCAGCCGGGCGCCTCTCAGAGAAGGATCCAGCAAAGAGCAGCGTCTCTGGAGCCTGCTGCAGTGGGGGCCTGGGTTACAGCAGGACCCCCTCCACGCACCCTTGGGACCCAGCAATGCCTGCTGCCTTGCATCTAGTCATCCACAAATGTGGGCCGTCGCACAGCACCTTACCCTCTGCTTTGGGAGCTGCCCGGGGCCTTCAGCCCTCCGTGGACCCCAGCTTTGTGCTTGCTGGCCTCTCTCAAAGTCCCCAGAGCCAGAGGACGCGCAAGCTCCTCATCTCTGCAGCCGTCGGGTTTTGCAGTATCTCTTGCACAGACTGGCAGAAGAGCTGTTTTCCGGAGCGCCGCTGTCCATGGGCGAGCCAAGCAGCATCTCCCCAGCGGTGCTTTTGGGGCCTTGGCGTTGTTTTCCAAAGGAGGAGGACAAAAAGAGTCCCTAGATCACTGCCTCTGATGGAGCAGGCTGGCCTCTTCCCCACTGCTGCACGGATGACACGGCGCAGCAAATTGATCGCTGTACAAAGCCTCAGTGGGAGCTCGGAGCCTTCCCCTCGTCTCTTTATTATCATCCTGGCCCAGCTTGAGCTGGCGCACGGCTCTCGGCAAAGAGCAGCTATTAAGCAGGCCCGAAAGGGGAAGCTGGAGATGTCAGGAGCTTTTATTCGGAATCAAATGCCGCAGCCGCAGGGCGGCGGGGACCTGGGGGAAGCCCAGGAGGGGATGGAGGGGACGTGCCTCCGAGCCCAGCCCAGCCCAGGCCGGGGCTGCCTCTCGCTTGCTTCCTGAATTGAGGGGTGGGGGTAAGAGCACAGGTGATGGTGCCCGGAGCCGGGTCACAGCCTAGACAAGAGCCCACAGAGGACCACCGCCCTCCCGGGCTGCCTGCCCTGCTCCGGAGGAGCGCATGCATCCGGTTCACGCATTTAAAGCATCAGGCAAGGGGGTGCTGGGCTCTGAGCGTCACGGGACCATCACGGAGCAGATGAATGGGGGAGCACGCTACCCCCACAGGCCGCGTGGCATGGTGGATTTGACGCCAGGCAGGAAAGGTGGTGGCAGGGCACCCGGGCGGGGGGACGGGGAGCTTTCCCTGCCTCACCCATGTCCCCGTACTTAGTCACGCTCCCAGCACCAACCAGCAGTGCCATGCAGGGGCCTCCCCAGTTTGCCCTGGAGTTGTCTGGCCCAGCCCCCTGCCCACATGCAGGATGCTGCAGCTTTGCCCGGTGCCCCTCCAGCCTCTTGGAAACCTCCCACGGCTCGGGCTCTCCACCTCCCCGCTGGGTGCCCAGGTGAGAGGCAGGGTGCCAGGGGCCCTGGCTTCTCAACCTTGTTTGGCTTCCATGCCTCAGTTTCCCCATCAGTTTGGAAGAGCCTGGCTTCCTCTGGCTGAGCCCAGTGCATCCTTGGGGTTTAAGGCCCTTCCGCTGCTCCCATCCGATGGCGGTCCTCGACCTGTTGTGTAATTAATAACTCTCTGCTGCGAGCCATTAAGGAGCAGTTGGGGGCCCTTACTTTCCTCCCCCGGCGGCTGCAATGAGCAGCTCTGCGAGCTGCAGGAGCCCTGCCCGGCGCTGTCAGGGCCCAGCACTTTCGCGCTCTGCGCCAGCAACACCTGGCAAACAGCTGTGGCATTTGCAACAGGGAAAAGGACACGGCTGTCAAGGGAAGGCGCCGCTCTCGCCTTCGGGAATGGCGCTGCCCTTTCCCCGCCGCTGCCGGCACGGAGCCCTTTCCTCCCCAGGCCTCACCGGCGTCCCGCTTCCCGCCTGACCTGAGGCTGGAAACCGGCAGCCTTGAGCGATCGGAGAACTTTGCTGTTGTCCTCTGTGATCCCTGCTGCTGGTGGCGGGGGGGTTTGCTGGCCGCAGTGGGAGCCAGGCTGCCGCGGGGCATGTAGCATCCCCGTCGCAAGCAGCTTGGCAGCTCCCGGTGCAGTTCGGGGTCTTGTTCTTTTAGCTGCATCCTGCCCTGGGGTTCTCTCTCCCCGCGGCGCCGGGAGCCTTCCAGTTGCTAGTCCTCAGCGCTGGGACGGCAGAGGACAGCACTGTTCAGCTCCCCCCAGACGCATCCTGGCCTGGCCTGGTCCAGACGCCGCACCCCAGCCCTGTGCACAGAGACGAGACCCGATGCCCCAGGGCCCGCAAAAGCTTGCATTTGCACCCTGGAGCCTGCAATGGGGCTCAGGTCCCCGTGGTGCCAGGTGCTGGATGTGCAGCTTGCTCGGGGCTGGGACTGGTTGCGTTTCGGAGGTGCCCGTCCTGGGGGGCAGACATCTGTTGTAAGAATTGCCATGGCCTGGGTCAGGCCCAGGCCCGTCGTGCCATCTCCAGCGTCACACGGGCAGAGAGTGGAGCTGGATGGGAGATGACGGGGTCTGAGCAGGGTCTTCCCTGCTCCTCTCTCCCTTGCAGCCTTTAAGGTCCAGGCCGGTCTGATGCAGAGGCCGTGCCCCTCGCTCCCTGCTCCAGAGCTCCCCGTGCCCCTTTTCTCCAAGCCTGTGTCCAGTCCTGGGTGGATCTGGCCGAGCTCCCACTGCAGCTGGTGGCCACGAGCCCCCACTTTAATGCCACGTGGGGAGAAAAGAGCGGCCTGGTGTTCATGATCAACTGACACCTGCTTGGTCCATGCTGTGACCCCTTGTCCCTGTCTGGGGAGAGAGGAGCAATGATCGATCCCCAGGGACTTTCTCTTGGCCGTTTCATGTGCTGTGACCCCTTCTGCCCCATCCAGCGTCTCTTCTGCCCTGCCCCGGCCTGGCCTCGTGAGTCTCTCCAAGAGAAGCCCCTCCACAGCGCTCCTCATCCTCGCTGCCCGTCTCTGCGCCTGCTCCAGCTCTTCTCTCTCCTGCTGGAGGTGCAGGGACCAGCCCCGGGTGCAGCACTCATTGCCCTCCCTAGAAGCAGGCCGTTCCCCCAGCACGTCCGGCCAGCCGAGCCGTGGCCCACGCCGGTCGGGGCCGGCAGTGCCAGGGCTGCGAAGCATTTGCTCTCTCTCTCCGATGCGGCCCCAGGGGCCCAGTGCGAGGATGTGCCACGGTCATTCTTCTCCCTCCTGTTAATAAACGTTAATGGCTGTGGCTGCAGCGAGAGCGGAGAACGAGGCTTCCTGTCGGCTCCGTTGCGCTCGTTAATTCATTTTGCGCTGGGAAATGTCTCCCTTGTCCAGCATTGTCTCCGTCCCAGCCACTTTATCTTCAGTGTTTTTCTTTACCTGGAAGGAAGCTCGTTTCGCTAGCACCGCGCCGCCGGCCGCGTGCTTTGTGTGCTGGCCGTGGGGGTGCAGCACTGCTGGCGATTCAATCCCTGCTGCATGGGGGTGGGGGGAGCCCTGTCATTTGCCCGTGCTCTGGTCGGGGCTGGGGGGAGCTCATGGAGCTGACACGGGCAGTGTAGCTGGCATGGGGGCTTCCTGTCCCGCGGCTGACAGCATGTTTGTTCTCTCTTTCCTCCCCGCAGGGCTATTAAGAATGGCAAGGGACTGCACAGCAAGAAGGAGGTGCCCATTCACCGGGTGGCTGACATCTCTGGGGTAAGGAGCCGGTCGTGTCCAGCACTGTGCCCCGAGGGTTAAGGGGGGGCCTGGCCCGGTCCTCTTCTTGCCTGGTCCTCTTCACGGTATAACGAAGATGATGGTTTGGGTATAACGAGAGGCAGGGGACCCCCAGGGAGCAGCCTGGTGGCTGGCAGGTGTCTTGGGCAGAGAGCCAGCCTGGTGTAAGGCCAGCGCTGGCGTGCCCAGAGGCAGATGCAGCCTCTGGGGTCCCCAGGTCTTTCCCCACCGCCCTTCCTTGCAAAGGTGCAGGTGCCAGCTGGCTCTGAGCGTCCCTGGAGCACCCCCTCCTTTGCCAGGCTGAAGGGTGGAGGACTTGGCCCGGCCTGCTAACGACGTGCCAGTGCAGACAGCTCTCCGCTGCACACACGGCTTCCCCTCTGCCCTGCCCTGGTGCGCTGCAAGCATCTTGTCCCCATCGGCTGGCGAGCGGCAGAGGTTTGGGGCCTGGGGGCAGGGAAAGGCGATGCTTTCCGCGTTGCTTCTCTCTGTAGCCTGTGGAATTGCTCCGTGCGTCCGGGGCCTGGAAGGGAAACGGGGAGAGGCTAGCAAGAGCTGTGCAAGCAGCCAGTGCAGCCCTGATGTGCAGGCCAGGGTGCATGGGGCTGCTTCACTGCTGGGCTTCCCAGCCCTGCAGCACCCAGTGAGCAGGGCCTGCTCACCCTCTGGGCCCTGGCACCAGTGTTGAGGACCTTCTCCTCTAAGGGCTTGCAGGCAGGTGTGGGTAGCAGCCATGGGCTGCTCTCAGTGCTGAGCAAGGCTTGCAGCTGTCTCGGGGGCCCATCAGTGCAGTTGCTCCCTTGGCTAGCAGAGGTGCTGCGTTGCACCCAGAGGAGTTTCCTTGCTCCTTGCATTGTATGGGGGGTGGGGGGGGTGTTGTAAGCCTCCCCCAGAGGTGCTGGGTGCTGCTGCAGGCACCAACCCTGTGGGGTCCTGGGTGGAGGGTCTTGCCCCTGCGCTCAGGCTCAGCCCCATGCTGCACTGGGGCAGGAAGGGATTTCCCCCCTGAACAGACTGGTTGCACTGGGGGGTTTTGCCTCCCCCGGCAGTGGGGGCACGGGCTGGGCCTGGGCTCTCTGCAGCATCCATGACCCCCCTGGCAGCAGCAAGATGTTGGTGGCTGTGGCCCCCTGTATCCCAGGGGCGATGCCTGGGGCTGTGGCAGGGTGACTGTCGTGTGGCTCTGAGTCAGACATAGGGTTTGTCTGGGCTGGTTTGGACGGGGCTGATCCTGCCTTGGGCTTGGACTGGATGTGACCCCACAGCTCCCTGGCTCTGGGACTACGACTGTTCTCACCACTGTGCTCAGTGGGGGCAGATGACAGAACAAGGAGCAATGGGCTCAAGTTTTATATCAGGGGAAGTTTAGTTTGGATGTTAGGAAAACTTTTGCACCAGGAGGGTAGTAAAGCACTGGGACAGGTTACTGAGAGGTGGTGGAGACTCCATGCTAGGAGGTTTTGAAGACCCGGGTAGACAAACCCTTGGCTGGGATGATGTAGTTGGGGCTGGTTCTGCTTGGAGCAGGGGTTGGACTAGATGTGACCTCCTCAGCTGCCTGCCAGCCCTTGTTGTCTCTGATGCTGTGACTGAGCCTGCACTATGCATGAGAGCATCTCTAGCAGCTGGCCTCTGCAAGCTGGTTTGGGGCTGGGGGTCTGGAGGCACTGGTTACTGGCTTTACTGGGGGCTGCCTTGCTCCCATCTCCCTATTGGCATGCTTTCCTCTGTCACCTGCATCTCTCACCCTGCGGCACTCAGGCCGACCCTGCCATCCTGCCCCTTGTCAACTGGCTACCACGACTACCCCATGCAAAGCCCAGGGACAGTCTTGGGTCTTCAGGAGGGAGCACAGACCTCCCCTTGCACCATTCTTGGAGTGGGCTTTAAGATCTGGAGGGCACGGGGCCTCCCCACTGTTCACGGCTTGCCCTTGCACCTTCCTCTCCACCCAGACATGGGTCTGCATCTAGATCTCCCCGCTGTGCCTTACCCCACCAGCACCTGCTTCTCCTTTTTTCAGGCAGGTCCCTGGTGAGGCCACAAAGGAAGGGAGGCCGCGTCCCCAGGGGCCGTGCAGCCCTGGGACCTCCGGCAGCTGCATGCCGGGAGGGTTGGATAGAAAGGCCCCGGATCTGGCTGTGGCAGGCGTTGACACGGATAGGAGCCTCGTGTGGGGCTGCCTCTGCTGCCGTTCTCCCCACTGGGGGTGCGGGGAAACCGTCCCACGTGGATTTCAAGGGCAGGCTGCCCGACGCACCCGAATTCACTTCCCAGGGAGACCAGGCTTTTGGCAGCCTCCGTGCCGCTGGTCTCGACTGCAACTCGGGGCAGTGACTGCACCGCACAGCCCTTCCTTGCACCCGGGGGCCCTATCCTGCTCATCCAGCCTCCCCCCTTCACGGTGCCAGGTCCACGCTCCGATTTAGGTCAGCGCTGGCCTCCCCGCGCTCTCTGTCATCCACATCGTGCTACCGGGAGGGCCGGAGTGGGTATTTATAAGCGCTTCCTTTTAATGGCGATCTCTGTACCGGCGCCGGCAATAGCACACCAGAGCTTTTCAGCAGGCCTGGCCAGGCTCGTTTGGGCAGCTTGGCTCATTAGGCCAGCGCGCGGTTGCCTGAGAGCATGCAGCCCCCGACCCGGAGGGGCTGGGAACAGCCGTGGAGGCATCTGGAGCGGAGCAGGCTGCATCCTAGCCCAGCGCCTCCCTCCACAATCGTTCATTAATTCAGCCCATGGATGGCGGCTTCTAATTGCTGCAGTGATCGAGTCGATAGCCCCAGCGGCCCTTCTGCATCCTGCCTTTTAATCTGGGGTTATTTACCAGGGAGGAGCCTGCCAGGGTAGAGGTACCCCGCCGCCCCCCTTTCCTGGAGGCTCAGCTCGAGCTGGCAGGGAGAGTCGGGGAGGATTCAACCCCCCAGGGGGTCTCTGGTCTCTGCTGCTCTGTTTCACAGCAAGGCCCTGGCAGAGAAGGCGTCACGGAGCGAGACCCCCGCACCCTGGCTTGCTGCAGAGAAGCCCATGAGGGTCCCAGGGATGGGGCCCTGAGCTCTGGGCTGGGAGCCCGGGCTCCGTCCTGGCTGCATGAGCTGTTGGGAGGCATCACCAGTGCCCACCGGGCTGGGAGCAAGCTTCAGGCACTTCCCTCCGTGTCTTCAGGCTGATGACAGAGTGGGTTCGTTAGCGCTGAGCGCAGCCATGCCCTTGCTTCCTGCCAGGCCTGGCATCCTCCCCCTGCCCAGGAGCTCCCTGCCATGTCCTACAAGCCACCTGCTCTTGTTCCATGGCTCCGGTGCCTGCTCAGACCCTTGCTCTGGGCATCTGGCCGTGGCTCTGTGCCTGGTCCTAGGCTTTGCTGAAGATCCTGGCACTCAGCAGAGACCTCCACTCCTCTATGGGAGGGGAGCACAAATGTAGGCTCACAGAGCCTGTTTCTTGCATGCAGTCCAGGCTACTGAGATGAAGTGGCATGCCCAAGGCCAGGCAGGCAGGCAGGCGGTAGCAGAGCAGGAGGCTTATCCGGCTCCTTGAGGCCAGCTTGGTTCTCATTGCTGAGCTCCCATCTCCCAACTGCTTGTGATGCTCAGATGTACGCAGCCTGGCTGGCGACCCTCTGCTGCTCTGGGTTGGTGTGACTGCAGCTAGCGGTGAGCCCTAGCGGGGACAGAGGCCGGCTCCAGGGCTGGTTGCAGCCTGCTTCCAAGTGGTATTAAGTGGAGTCCCCCGGGGTTGGCCCTGGGGCTGGTTTCGTTCAGCCTCTTGAGCAGCAACCTGGAGGATGGGATGGAGTTTGCAGCAGGTTTGCAGATGACGCCAAGCTGCGGGGAGTAGTAGATGCGTTGGAGGGTAGGGCTAGGATTCAGAGAGACCTCAGCACGCTGGACTGAAGGAAATCTCATGGGCATTGCGCTGGGAGATGCCGTCCTGCGGATGCCTCCCCCTGCTCTCTTTGGCTCAGTGGAAGGATTTGTCCTGGGCAGGCAGGAGAGCTGGGTGGGAGATGGGCATCCACGGGCAGATCTAGGGGTTGCAATCGTACCTCCCCCCTTCCCCTTTGATTTCAGCTCTACCCAAACTTTAAAGCCAACTGTTTTTGAGCAGCCATGACACTTCTGTTCATGAGACGTGCTTTGACTTCATAGCTCGTTATAATCTACCTGTTTCCTGCTAGGGTCTCCTTATTCCACAGGCGTTAACGACCCTCTCTCCTTTTTTTTAATGCCTTTTGATAGTCCACTCTCCAAACCAACCTTTCTTCTGCAATGCTGCTGTCTCCTCCTCGTTGTCGTCTTTCCTCTGGCATCATAGAATCAAAAGACCAGAAGGGACCTGTAAGATCACTGAGTCCAGTCCCCTGCCATAGGCAGGAGGTTAATGAGCTCAACCTGGTGCTTCTCCAGCCTCCTCTTGAACACCTCCAAGGATTTTGTTCAGCCCATAGGACCAATCTGTCAAGGTCATCCTGGATCTCTACCCTCTCCTCGCATGTGCCCGCGTTTCCCCACAGCTTGGTGTCATCTGCAAACTTAATCATTGAGCTTTCCACCCCCTCATCCAAGTCCTTAATAAATGTGTTAAAAATCACAGGTCCAAGCACCGATCCCTGCGCGACACCACTGGAGACAGTCCTCCAGGATGAGGCCATCCCATCGATTACGACTCTGGGAGCGGCCAGTTGTCCACCCACCTCACCGTAGACTGGTCCAGGCCAGCACCCTCCAGTTTAGTGAGAGGATCTCATGGGAAACAGAATCAAAGGCTTTGCTGAAGTCTAGTTACCTGTCATAAAAGGACACCGGGCTTGTCAGGCATGATCTACCCTCTACAAAGCCGTGCTAGTTGCTTCTTAACACCCCACCGGTCATGAGCTCGTAATTGGTGGCCTGCTTAACTATTTTTTCAAAATTTTTTCCTAGGACCAAAGTCAGACCGACTGGTCTGTAGTTTGCAGGGTCATCCCTCCTCCTTTTCTTAAGGATAGGTATCACATTGGCCCTCTTCCAGTCGTCTGGGACCACTCCTGAGTGCCACGGTTTTTCGAATAGCTTCTCCAGAGGCCCTGCTGTGAGCTCAGCCAGTTCTTTTGGGACTCTTGAATGCAGGCCGTCTGGCCCAGCAGCCTTGATAACGTCCAGATCTTCTTAGAGGACCCTCCCCTGTTCAGGACTGATTTCATGTGGTCTGTTGCCTTCCTCATATTCCTGGGCATCTGGACCGGTGGACACCTCCCGTGTGCTTTCTGGAATAGCGATGTGAAGTACGCGTTTAGGACCTTTCCCTTTTCATGGGGATCGGCTGCGAGCTGCCCCTCCATATTCAGTAAGGGTCCCACAGTGGAGCTCAGTTTTTTCTTGCTCGCCACGTACCTTTAGAAGGACTTTTTGTTGTCCTTTATTTCGGATGCCAGCCTGATCTCCATGCCTGCCTTGGCTTTCTGTATCTTGCACCTGCACACCCTGGTTACATAAGTGAACTCCTCTCGGGTTGTTGAACCATTTTTCCATTGCTTATATGGGTCTTTTTTTCTTTTCAGTAGTTCCCTAATATCCTTGTTGAGCCAAGCGGGTTTCTTGGCTCCTTTCCCACTTTTTGATCAGATACCAGCTTCCAAATCTGTGAGCCGCTCTTTGATATTATCGCCATGTGCCAGAGTCCATCTGCCCCGTCTGGGCGTTCGTAACGATCGCAGCTTTCGATGAAGCGCTGCGCTGTTTGCAGACACCGTGGTCGCACCGGGGGCCATCCGAGATGTTCATCTTGCAAAGTGTTGTTTCGAAGAACTTCTGAAGTTCAGGGGTGATCACGTGAACCCAGATGTAGAAATGACTAACTGCAGGCGCTGTCAAGACACTCAAGATTTTGCTTTGGGAATCTGAATAAGAGATGCCATGCATCCAGGGCTACATTGGTAGGAGCATTGCTAGCAGATCGAGGGCGGTGATTCATCCCTTCTATTCAGCACTGGGGAGGCCACATCTGGATCCTGTGTCCAGTTTTGGGCCCCCCACTACAGAAAGGATGTGGACACACTGGAGAGAGCCCAGAGGAGGGGAACGAAAATGGTTGAAGGGCTGGGGGACAGGACGTGAGGAGAGGCTGACTTAGACCGAGGGGGATTGAACAGCAGCCTTCAGCTCTCTTCCAGGGGGTTGCAAAGAAGATGGAGCTGGACTGGTCTCAGTGGGGGCAGATGACGGCCACGGGACCAAACGTTTGTGCATGTACCTGGTGCATGGTCACTTCACCCCACGTCGACCGCCTGCTCGCAAACCAGGCGCAAGTTTGACGGCCAAGGAGTTGGATCTCTGATGCTGCCTGCATCGCCGCTCTGGGGGCTTCCCAAGCCCCGGGCCCAGTCTGGCACTGGGGATACCCGTAGCCTTGCTGCTTCCGGCTGCCCTGGCCCCAGGTCTCCAGCAGACATGGCTCTAACCACAAAAGGTCGTGGGAGGCCTGGCGGTGCCTGTATCTGTTTCTAGCACTGGAGGTGTCCAGGGGAGGGTAGACAGGCCCTGGGCGGGAGGATCTAGGCTCAGCGATGCCCGTGCTCTGCTGTTGGGGTGTCCCAGGCTTCTGGACTGTGCTGGTTGCTCCCTCCCCACCCTTCTGCTGCATGTATTGGGGGGTTTTAACCCTACCCCAGAGGCGCTGGGTGCTGCAGCCCAGGCTGGGGCTGGGGCTGGGCTGTGTCAGTGCTCCTGCTGGCACCAACCCCGCAGGGTCCTGGCCGGGGGGTCTTGTCCCCACGCTCACTGGGGCAAGAGGAGATTTCGCTCCTGCTCAGACTGACTGGTCACACTGGGGGGGGTTTGCCTTCCTCTGCAGCAGGGGCATGGCCTGGGCTCTCTGCAGTGCCCATGACCCCCCAGAGTGCAGCAGGATGTTGGCGGCTGCGGCCCCCCTGTATCCCGGGGGCAGGGGCGATGTCGGGGGCGACTGTCATGTGGCTCCGAGGTTGCACACGGGGTTTATCTGGGCTGGTTTGAATGGGGCTGATCCTGTCTCGGCCTGGATGTGACCCTGCATGTCCCTGCCAGCCCCGCTGCTCTCAGCGGTCTCTACCGTGGGGGATACTTGCATTCAAACAAAGCTGTTGTGCCCAGTTCTCTCTGCTCGCAGGGCTTGCCTGGACACCACCCCCTGCCAGGCCTGAGTCCTGGGGGTGCCGCCCTGGCCTGGGGTGCACCCACCGCTGGCTGCGCCCGGCAGGCAAGGAGGATAAAAACATCCCTGGAAGCAGCAGGAAAGAATCTAGCAGGAGGCTCCCACGTCCCCAAGAGGCAGCAGCTGCTCTGCAAACACCCCCGCCTCCCAGCCTCCTCTCTGTTTTCTCCCCTTCTCATCTCCCTTAATTGCAGTTCAGGGGCTAACGACTCAATGTGCCCAGGCTGCATCCTGGGCCTAGAGGGATGCCATTCATCGGAGCGCCGTGGCACCTGACACCCAGTTAGGGGCGTTTGTCCGTCGGCCGCAAGGGCAGCTCCCAGCGAGGTTTCCCATCTCTCCAGGAGCCAGTGGGAGCATGAAGGATTCCTGATGGCTCTTGACGTTGCGATGGACCAGGAGCCCTCCCACTGGCCCTCACACTTGGCTCCCAGCGGGCCACGGCGTGGGACAAGCACGCGCTGGCGGTGGCTGCCCGTCGATGTGGTACTGTGCTCAGCAGCTGCTTCCCAGATACCAGGAGGCGGGTCGGACAAATTGGAGCCGGATCCCACCGGGGCTGTGCCGTCCAGACACGGGGGAGAGGGAGCCGGCGCGACGGCCGGACGCTCCCGTCCTTGTGGAAAGTCCTTGAATAATTTTGCATAATCGGCAGTGCCGCACATGAAAGGGCCGCGTTACGCTGCTGTTTCTCTTCGCTGTATTCATGCATAATTTCCCTTCGATTCCCAGATAATTAAATGCAGGGAATGTTAAAATAATAGTAACGGGGGATGACAGCCGCCCGGGCTGGGAGCTGGGGGAGGAGAGGAGGCACCAGGCAGGGAGGCTGCAGGTGCCCTTCTGGTTGCATGGATGCAGCTCTTCAGAGCCGTGGCACCCAGGCCCTGCAATGCCACGTGGAGAGCCGTGGGCACCGGGTGTCAGGCAGTCGGTGCGAGTTACCCTTCGTGGGAGGGCTTCATCCACCGGCACCTGTGTGAAGCCACGTAGCCATGCCCTTATGGGGGTCAGAGCCTGGCTTGCCTGGTCTGTGCTCTGGTTATGGGGGCTGCCTGAATGCCAGCAGTGCCTGGGCAGCAGGGGAGATGTCATCGGGCTTAATGACTTAATGTCTGGTTGGCAGCCGGTATCAAGTGGAGTGTCCTATGGGTCGGTCTTGGGGCCAGTTTTGTTCAATATCTTCATTAATGATCAGGAAGATGGCATAGAGCGCACCCTCTGCAAGTTTGCAGACAATACCAAGCTGGGAGCAGTAGTAGATATGCTGGTGGGTAGGCCTAGGATTCAGTGACCTAGACACGTTGGAGGATTGGGCCAAAAGGAAGCTCATGAAATTCAAGAAGGACAAATGCAAAGTCCTGCACTGGGGACGAAACAGTCCCCTGCACCGGTGCAGGCTGGGGGTGACGGGCTGGGCAGCAGCTCTGCAGAAAAGGACCTGGGGGTGATGGTGGACAAGCAGCTGGACATGAGCCAGCAGTGTGCCCTTGGTGCCAAGAAGGCTACCGGCATCCTGGGCTGCATTGGCAGGAGCAATGCCAGCAGATCGAGGGCAGTGATTCTTCCCCTCTATTCAGCACTGGGGAGGCCACATCTGGAGTCCTGTGCCCAGATGTGGGCCCCCCATGACAGAAAGGATGCAGACACATTGGAGAGAGTCCAGAGAAGGGCAACAGAAATGGTTTGGGGGCTGGGAGACAGGACTGGTGAGGAGAGGCTGAGGGAAATGGGCTGATTTAGTCTGTAGAAGGGAAGACCGAGGGGGATTGAATAGCAGCCTTCACCTCCCTGCAGGGGGGCTGCAAAGAGGCTGGAGCTGGGCTGGTCTCAGTGGGGGCAGATGGCAGGACAAGGAGCAATGGGCTCAAGCTGCAGCAAGGGAAGGTGAGGTTCGATATTAGGAAAGACTTTCTCCTGAGGAGGTGTTTAAGACCCGGCTCGATGAATCCTTGGCTGGGATGGAGGAGTTGGGGCTGGTCCTGCTTGGAGCAGGGGTTGGACTAGATGTCACCTCCTGAGCTCCCTTCCAGCCCTCCTTGTGTGTGATTCTGTGTCCAAGGGCCCTTATGGAGGGCTCCAGAGTCAGGGCAGCCCCTGGGCATCTGTCCCTGGGGATTTGTGAACAGCGATGGCCCTGGTATTGCACCCAGCCCCGCTGCCCGGGCTTAGAGCCGGTGGGGTTGGAGGTGGGGAGGGCATCATGCTGAGGGTGCACGTGTCTGGTTGAGACCTGCCTCCTTGGCTCGGCTCCGCGCAGGGCTGGTTGGGATGAGGGGTGGGAGGAGCGGGCAGCGGGTAATGGCACCGTGGGCTGACGGGGTGGGAGACGTCGGGCCAGGATGGGCCTTAGCAGTGGCGGTGCATTGGTTTCAATGCCAGGGCACCCGGTGCCTTGGCCAGCTGGTGCAGGAGCTGTGCAAGCCAGGAAAGGCCGAGCCGGCTACATGAGCGCTCCCTCCCGCCCTCTGCATCCAACTCCTGCCTCTCCTAGGCCAGCGGTTCCCAAACTCTTCGTGTTCCCGGCAGCCCTCCCGAGACTCCAGACGCCCCTCAGCAGACGCCAGCTCTTTGCTTTCACTCCCGCTTTCACCGTGGAAAATCAATCGGCGGTTCTGCTGCCAAGGACAGGCCAGGACGGAGGATGCTACGGACATGAGTCCAGGGCAGGTGATTGCAAGCCTCGTGGTGCTAATATTGCACAGCCTGTGGCACCTTGAAAGGATCTCGTGGCACGCTGGGCACAAACCACCGGCAAGCTTTATGGGTGTGGGCTGGGGGCTGGCAAGCCAAGCCCCCACAGTCCCCCGGAGTGGGGCACCTCTGCCCTGAAGCATGTCGGCAACCAATTCAGGCTGCGGCTGAGACCGGGTGCCGGTGAGGGGGACGTCCTGTGACCTGCCGTCAGCCTCCATGGGCTTTGGAGGGAGCAGGCCATTTCTGGGGGGATCCTGGCATCTGTCGAGGCGGGGACCTGGAGTCTGCCAAGGTTGTGAAGCATTGCTCCAAAGGAAAGGAGAGGAAGAGTAGCCAAGGAGAGTGGGTGGGCAGCAGGGGCTGGACACAGAGCAGTGGGACACGCAGCGCCAAGTTCAAGTGCAGCAAGGCTGGGTGGGATCGGCGCTCAGGTGCCGCTTCCTACCCAAGATCGTTAGGACCCAAGCCGGGGCCCGCTCCTCCTTTGGAGGCTCTGTGCCGCGGGCTCTGTCTGGGCCCGGTAACTCCTGGCTGCAGCCGAGATGTTGCAAACCCTTCTCCTGTACCCCCTCCAGCGTCTCTCCTAGACTGACTGGGCCTGGCCTCGTGAGTCTCTCCTCCTAAGGAAGCCCGTCCATAGCGCTCCTCATCCTTGCTGCCCATCTCTGCACCTGCTCTACTTCTCTCTCCTTTGGGAGGTGCATGGTCCAGCCGGTGAGCCGAGTCCCTCAAACTGCCCAGGTTGGGCGGGAGGGGATTGCACTTCCTTCCTGCCTCTTTGGCCCCCTCCATGCCCGCTGTGGCTCAGAGCTGCTGTCCAGCGGGCCCCAGGAAGGACCAGTCTGCAGACGCCAGCCGGCCGAGCCCTGACTCCCCTTGTGCCTGCAGAGATCGAATGCACCCACGCCTCTGTCAGCACCCGAGGGATGCACGGACCGTCCGCCCCTGCCGATGGACAAGCCGTGCTGCTCCCTTGCTAGCATGGAACCGGGGATAAATAAGCCCACCGCAAGCGAGCCGTCTTCTGATACGGGTTTCAGGCACCCGCTGACGGTGGTAGCTTCCCAGGCAAACCCTGCCGCTCGCTCGGCTCCTGCACCTCTGCTCCGTGCACGGAGGCTGCTCGGTTTGTAAACACGGGGCGTGCAGGTTGCTCTCGGAGGGCTTGTGCCTGGGCTGTGGTGCTGCTAGCAGCAGGCAGCACGGCCCGGCGGTCTCATCCCGGCTCCACGACGGCTTCCCTCTCTCTGCGCGGCACAGCCGGGAAGTTTTGGAGCTTTGCCGCTTGCGCGGGGCGGCGGGAGGTATCGGGGCAGGTCAGCCCACAGTGGGCTCCTTGCCGGCTTGGGGTTTTGTTTTATTTTTTTTGGAAGTTAATCAAATCGTGACTGCGTGGTGATTACCGCTAATTAGTAGCCTTCATTAGCAGCTCCCGTTGGTAGATTTGCATATGTTAGACCTAAGTGGTTAATAGTTGGGTAATGACTTTTTTTTTTCTCCCCTGTTCCCCATGGCTTGCAGACTGCGGTTACATGTGTTGTGTTTGGCTTCTAGGCTGCACATCTGTTAGCGCCGTTCCCGGGCACGTTCTCAGGGGGCCGGCGGGCGTGAGAGCCGGGAATCCCCGCGGTCCCGGGCCAACTATGTGTGCTCTCCTCCCTGCCGCCCAGAGCCACGTGTTTGGGGGTTTGCAGGTGGCTCTCAGCACTGGGCACCTTTTCGGGGTGTTACCCCTGCCCGTCTGTCTGGCAAAGGGGCTGGAGCCTGCAGCTGGGGGACGCTTGCAGGTTGGTTACCAGAGGGAAGTGGATGGAGGCTTCGTCCCCCCCCGGGCCCAGACCTGGTGATCTTTCAGCACCCAAGGGAGGCAGGTCCCATGGAGTCACTGGGACTTGTGCCCCGCACGGTGCAGAGGTCAAGCCTGTGCCCCCCAGCTTTGCAATGCTCACAGCCAGGGGACGGGGTTTGGGCATGGAGCTCCCAGCTGTGCTGCTTGCTTTGCTGCTGCAGGGTCTGGCGGGTGCTTTTACCTCTCCCTGCCTCAGCTCATCTCCCCGGTAGACCCAGGAAGCCTGAACCAAAGCATGAAAATCCCCCCTGTTGGGATTCATGAGCTCCCTCCTTTCCCTCCGTCCCACGGGTCGGCCAACCCCGAGCTAGCGCTCGCTCCTGTACCCGCCGCGGCCTTGGTGGTCATGCCAGGCTCCCCTGTTCAGCCCCACAGAACCAGGCTGCACCTGCAGGGGAGGAAGCTTATTCGGCTACGGCGAGCTCCTGCGTGCCTTTTGCTTGCAGTTGTTTTTTCTAAATTAAGGCCACCGCGAAATAAAAAGCCACCTGCCTGCATTTTATTTTAGGAGCTGCTTTTTTTCCCCGGTGAAATAAATCAGGAGCCCGGAAAGGCTGTCCTTCCTCGCTCCCCGCAGGCGCCAGTTGACGCCGGCGCCGGAGGCCTCTGCACCAAAACAGGCCGACGCCGCGTGCCGCCGGGGGTCCGAGTGGGAGGAGACGGCAATGCTGGGGCCAGTGCTGGGCACTGGCTTTGCAAACTTCGTTCCCTTCCTTGCCGCCAGCCCCAGTCTCTGGAGGCCGGTCGGGGTTTGGAGAATTCCCATTAGTGAACACGCACGTACTTATCGTCCTACACAATTGCTGCGTCGAGCCGGACAGGTCTCCCTGGTAGACGGGAGCGGGACAGGTTGGGAGGCTGGACCCTCCAGCCAGGACCCTGCGGGGTTGGTGCCAGTGGAGCACTGGCACAGCCCAGCCCCGTCCCCAGCTGGGGCTGCAGCAGCACCAGCGTCCTTGGGGGAGGTGAAACCCCCCCCCGACACGTGGCCTGGGAAGTTGCTCCTCAGCTCAGAAATACCCCGTTGTCCTGCCACCCGCTGGCGCTTCAAGCCACCGCCTGTGAAGTGCCCAGGACGGAGGACTGGGCAGCTCAGGGGTGATGCTTGCTGTTTCATCCCCCCAGCAAGCGAGAGGTGACCTCAGGGCAGGTGCCGCGGACCCCAGGCCAACAGGGGTGCATTGCTAGCCTCACCCCCACCCCAGACACGTCCTTGCTGCACCCTGGCCCCGCGGATCGGGCCTCGGGGCAGCCTGGCTGTGGCGGGGGCTGTGCTGAGGACATGCTCCTGTGCTGGATTCGGATGGGGGTGGTGGGGCCGTGGGTGCTCCAGGTCTGAAGAGGCCGACATGGCTGGCTCACGTCCCCTCTCCTGTCCCTCCGCAGGACACCCAGAAGGCCAAGCAGTTCCTGCCCTTCCTGCAGCGGGCCGGGCGCTCCGAGGCAGTGGTGGAGTACGTCTTCAGCGGCTCACGTCTCAAGCTCTACATGCCAAAGGAAACCTGCCTTATCACCTTCCTGCTCGCAGGTGAGCTGGGCTTGCGCTGGGCCAGGCGGGAGTGGGAGCAGCCCCTTTGCTGGGCACCGGATCAGTCCAGGGACCGCAGCCGGGGTGCGGGTTCGGCCCCCCAGGAGCTCCCGTGTAGTACTTGCCGCCAAGCCCTCGAGTCACGATGCAGGGGGAAGGCAAAACGGCTGACTGCCAGTGGCATCCTTGGGCTTGGAGTCGTGCTCATGTGTCTCCCGCCAACCTCCCCACCCGGGGCCAAAATCGGTCTCTCCTTGCTGCTCAGGGACAGCGCGAGGCCAAGAGGGGCTCGGGCCGTGCCCCCGCCAGCCGGGCTCTGTGGCAGCTCCTGGCAGAGTCCTCCCTGCCCTTATCTGCCGTGTCCCCAGCTTGCCATCTTCATGGTGCAAACTTGCCTGGAGCCACTGTCCCGGCCTGGGGGATTCCCGGGGGCGGCTGCTGTGCTGGCTCGGGTCCACCATGCAGAGTGTAGCGGCCGCCTGCCTGCCTCTTATACACCCCTAAAAGGGGTGGGGGGGTCTCCTGCCCTCTGTCCTGGCTCTCACCCTGCACCCCAGTTCCCCCCTCCTCCAAGCACCACTCAAGCGGGGTCTAAAAGCCTTGGCCTTGGTGGGGCAAGGCCCAGAGGATGGCAGATCTGTGTCGCACACTGCCGGCAGCCTGATCCCAGCAGGGCCGGGGGGTGGTTACGAAGCTGCCCGTGCAAGAGGGGCGAGGGTCTGTGCGCCCCGCGGGTGGCAGGGGGCAGCTTGTTTTGTGAAGAGCGGACATGCAGCAACGCTCCTCCCGGCCGGAGGTGAAACGGGAGCCTTGAGCCGAGCTAGCGCGGCAGGGCTCTGCCCCTCGACTAGCAGGGGTGCAGGGGTCCCCCCGGGTCCGCACGGGGTCTCCGTCCTCCCCTTTCCTCCACCAGCAGCTGCCGTGTCCCGGGCACCTGCCTGCGGCGCAGGTGGCATCCCGCTAGCCTTCGCGTCTTTCCCCGGCGCGGTGCTCGCAGCTCCGTCAATGGGAGACAATGTGGGACTCTGTTTATCTCTTGTCCCTGTTTCTATGGCGATAACCGTGTATGAAGAATGACCCTGAACACGGATCGTTCACAACTCGGTTATGAAAAATTCAATAAGCATATAAATAGATCCCGCACGGAGCAGCCAGGCTCCGGCAAGCGGCCGTGCCCGGGCTGGGGTCTCGCAGCCGTCGCCCCGCTCTCGGTGTCAGGGCCCGTGCAGTGGTGTATGCTGCCCTGTTGCTTCCCATTGCCTTCCTCTTCCTCTCCCCGCCCGGGGTTTTGGGGTGCGCTCCGGCCCGCGTGCAGCCTGAAGGCAGGTGGACGGCCTGGTGACGGGGCTGCAGCTTGGGTGCTTGGTTTCAGACGCGCCGGGTAGGCAATACTGTGTCCCCCAGCGTGGGCCAGGGTCTCTGGAGCGATGGAGCTGTGCTGATCTCTATAGGGCCCCCCTGGAGCCACGTGGAGCGACGTGCTGTGACACCTGGCCGGTGGCACCCGGGACGCATCCCTGCACGGGCATGTCCCCGCCCAGGCAGGCGGGCGTTGAGCGGGCCCTCGCCCCGTGGGCGACTGCACGCACGGGTATAAATAATCACGTCGTCTTATTTATAATCAACTCGCATCAGAGTCAGCGGCACGAGGCGGGAGCAGAGGCCTGCCGTGCCCTGGATATTGCCCTGTCCTTGTCCCCGCGGCCAGCCCGGGAGCGGGTTGTAGGGTTCCCCGTGGTCTGGGGGCACGGGGTCGGTGCGCTCCGTGGCAGCTCTGACCACGCTCACGAGAGGGAAGGGGGCATGAGCCCTTCATTGCTGGTTTCTTCTGGCCCTGGCGTGTCCCAGGGCTCTTCGTTACCCAGCCGCATGGCCCGTGGGCACTCCCTTAATTAGCTCCGTTAGCAGGACTGCCGTGACCTTTTAGCTTGTTGCAAGCGAGTGAACCCAAGCGCGTTTCCATTGCATGGTGCTGCTCTGCGCCCGCTCACCCTCGAGCCACGGCAGGTAGCTGAGGGGGTCGCATCCAGTCCAAGCCCCAGGGCAGGATCAGCCCCAGACAAACTTTGTGAAACTACCATCAAGCTCCTGGGATCTTCCCCTGCCCTCCGAGCTGGCGCATGGTAGCAACAATGCCCCTTCCCCGGCCCTATAAGAGCCGGGGTCGCGGCTGTGGATGGGCCGAGGCGAGCGGTCGAGCTGCTCCGAGCAGGTTGGGGCTGGCCCAGGCTACGGGGCGACGCGGGACGTTTCCTGGCCCGTCACGACGAGATCCTGCCCGTCACAGTGTGAGAAACCAAGGTTGGCGCCCACCGGTCCCCCGAGTCCCTGCGAGCTGCCCGGCCATGCCAAACCCGCGTGGGCTCCTCGCCGCCCTCGCTCTTGATGTGACGCTTGTCCCCCTTTTCCCCCTCTCGTCCGCGCGGGGCTAATGCTTTCCCTGCCGGCCCATCCCAGGGCACGGCGGTTAAATATATCCGTCCTCCTCCGCGGCGGCTCCGAGCCGGGTAATTTGGCGCGAAGGGAGGACGGTCTCGGCGGCCCGGTAATGGATGGCTCCGGGGGGGAGCTCGCCGGCGGAAAGTTATATTTAATCCCCGTTGCCGTGGAAACCGCCTCGCTGTCGCCCGGATCGGAGGTTCGACGTCCCTCGGAAAAAGTTCTGCCGGTTAAAAATACAGTCGCGGGCTGGCGGTACGGCACAGACGTGGTTCCTCCGCTCGCCACGGAGATGCCGGCGTGGCAGGGTCCCAGCTTGGTTAGAGGAAAGCCGTCGGCACAATGGTGTTGGCATTGGCGGCAAGGTTGGCTTGGGCTCGACGCCGTTTCCAGCCGTGGGGCCAAGAATCCACCTCGTGGCGTGGCGTGGGTGACGCGGGTCTCCCCCTGCTCCAGCCCCACGTGCGAGCACGGAGGCCACGGGCTGACCACACACCGGAGACCCCAAGGAAGCATGCCGCGAGCCGGGGTTTGGAGCTCGGCTGGTCCAGGAGGGACAGTCCTCCGACTTGGCGGATGTCGGTGTTGACGTGGCCGGCACCACGGGCCTGAGCCCCGTGGCTTTGCCTTCTCCAGTCCAGCCAAGGTGGGGGTCGGGTCCCAGGTCCTGCAGAAGCGAAGGTGTGGGGTTTCCCTGGTCAGGGCGGGAATTGGGGTGATGCCACGGTAACCCGTCCTCTGCTCCGGACGGAGGTGGGCACGGAGAAATGCCTCCTTCTCGTTCCAGCCGTGGCGTCGGCCTTCCTGCCCCCAGCACGGAGAAATGCCCCATCTCTTTCCATCCGTGGCTTCAGCCTTCCTGCCCCGGCACGGAGGAATGCCCCCGTGTCTCTCCATCCATATTTTCAGCCGCCAGCCTGGACGGTTACCAGGGTGGGGCTGTTGTGGGGGCAGCTGGGGCAATTGCAGAGCGTGCCCCGCCAGCTGCTCCAGAGCTGGGGGGACCCAGCTGGGTGCCCCCGCTGACTGCATCGTCCGAGCAGCGAGCCCCCGGGACCCCAGAAAAGGGGGCCGGGAGGATGCTTCCCGTCCTTGCGCCAGGGAGAGAGCAGCCGCCCACCTGCGCCCCCGTGGGAGCAGCTCCGTTCCCTCCCTTCCCCTCCCTCCAGCTCCCCTCCGGGAGTCCTCCTTGATCGGAGGCTTGCTAATCAAGTTGTATACATTAATTACGGACTAAAAGGCAGGTAACGTGCCAATTAGCATGGCGAACGAGGCACCGCGTCTGCCTGCCCCTGCTCGGGAGCTCGTACATCTGTTGGTATTTTTATTCCCGGGGTTAATTTGGGCTTTTTTCTGGGCTTTTTTTTTTCCCCACCCCCCTCCCTTCCTCTGTCGTGGTTCAATTGGAACGTGGCGTCTGCGGCGGCGCTAGTCCCCTTTTATGATTCACGGGCTTGTTAACTCCCGGCCGCTCGTTAGCGCTTGCATTTTAAACGACGAGGCTGGTGGTGCCCCGGCCCCTCGCTTACGAGTGCTGCTGTGCGTGCCGCACATACCGACGCCGGGATCTTCCGGACCACTCTCTGCAGCCCAAAACACCCTGCCTCTAAGACCTGGCAAGCTCAGCCCCGACCCCAGAGCAGCCCCCGGGCATGTCCCCTGCCACCATCCCCGCGTCAAAGCTGGCAGTTCCTGGGGGAGGGCAGCGAGCTGCTGGGGTGGCTCGGAGAGTGCAGATTTCCTGCCAGCGAGCCTCCGTCTGCTGGCGTCCCGATGCCGTGCCTGCATTCGTACCCTGGGGGTGGGAGGCCTGGGGCCAGATCCCCGTTGATGCCCTCCTCGCCTGTGCACAAAGCCAGCCTGGCCCAGGTGCTGCGTCACGGCCGAGCCAGCATCGCCCAGGAGCTTTGCACGCCGGCCGGAGCCCAGCTGTGGCTGCAAGCAGGGCCGTGTCTTCTTTGCAGCAGTGGGTCGCCTGTGGCGAGGCCCCCGCATGAACTTGGCTTGCGGTGGAACGGGAGCTCGTGCTCGGGGTTGTGCTTCTCGCCTCCAGCCCCTGTGGCAGGCATGCACCTTTGCCCGTGGCCATGCTAGGTCGCATGCTGCAGTGAGAGCCCGGGGTGGGGTGGGGTGGGGAAACTTGGCCCTGGTTGCTTTGCCGGTGTAAATCAGTTGCATTCGGGTCTGGCCGGTGGCTGTGCCCAATCTCCCCAGCCCTCTAAAGGGAAAGGCTGGGGTTTGGGTGGGGAAGGCCTGACCCCAGAGGCGCTAGGAAGCAACCCGAGACGGAGTCTCCGGTACAGCCTTGCAGCGCAGCTGACACTCTGCCTGGACCCGGCCGATCTATCGCCCTTCTGCTATTGCCGTGCCCGCCCCATCCCCTTTCCCTCTCGCACAGTCCTTGATGCCCATAGCAGGCTTGTTCAGATACCTTCGCAGCCTCCGTGTCCCCAGCGTCGCCTCCCCCCGAGCTCCCGGCATGCCCCGGGGTGAGGAACGATGGGCATGGCAGTGCAGAGGATGTCCCAGTGAGGTGGGCTTTGGGGCAGGGAGGGTGCGGGGTGCACACGAGCACGTGCGAACGCCCCCGATGCGGCGCCTGCTGCAGGCACGTTGCAAGCCTGGCTGCTCTGCCGGCAGTTGGCAGCCGCCCGGGTTTTTTTTGGTTTTTTTTTTCTTCCTGGCTCTAGAAGCAGCTTGGACTGGGGCTGTCTCGAAGCCAATGGGATTGGCAGCCTGTGGGACTGGCGTCTCCCCCGTCCCCAGTCTCGGGTGGGTTTTAGGGGGGTTCTACACACGGGCCTAGAGAAGGTGCCGAACGGCCCTGCCTGGGTGCGGGGATCGGTTGCTTCCTTTCCCCCTTTGACTCTAAACCAACTCCTGTGGGTTTCCGTTGCGTCCCTGGGGAGTCCCATGTGCGTCCAGGTCCCATCCTGTGTAGCTGCCTAAGCTGGGACCAGGGGCACGGCATTTGAACCGCGCTGCCGGCCACGATGCCTGTCCCACCCCATCTCTCCAGCAGACGCCTACTCCACGGGGCATGACCGAGCCGTGCTGGATCCATCTCCGAGGAGGGGCCTCAGCAGCCCAGGGTGCTAGATGCAGGGGCAAGGTGAGCACGGGGCAGGCCAGCCCCTAACTTGTCCCAGCTGGGTGAGACCAGTCCCCACCATCTCCATAAAAGAAGGGCACCGATCCACACATGGGGCCGGGGTGGCCTGAGCATCCGAGCCTGGCTCTTCTCAGCTGCCCCAGGGCACTAGTAAACCGGGCAGGCGCGGTACACAAAGGCTGCACTGATGGTAGCGTGGGGAATTGGGCTGCACCTTGGCAAAGACAGCTCGGGGCTGTTTGCGTGGCCAGGAAGCCGGGCCATCCGGCCGGCCCTCGGGGACCTTGCGGGGAGAGGCTGAGCCAGGTGGAAATGTGGAGCAGGGGCAGGGAGGGCACACTGTGCAGGCAGACCAAAGTTTTGACCTGAGCAAGCGGAGCCCAAACTTGGTTATGGAAGCATCTTTCCCTCTAATGAGCCCCGTGCTGCACCGATGAATTATTCAGCGCTCAAGCTAATAAAAGGCCGCGGGACTTTATAGGACCGGAAGCTCCCCGGGCCCCCCTAGGTTGAGCTGAAGAGGAAAGAGATGAGCCCTGCTGCCATCTGCCAGAGCTGGGTAGCTGCGGCCTGGCTGGGCTAACGAGCACATGCTCGTTGCACGAAGGCCTGGAGGGGAGCCCCTGTGGAGCGGCACCGCCTGCCCCCAGGCCTCACCCCTGGGCATGGCACGTTTGCTCAGGGTGCACGCACGGTCCTTGCCGTGTGTGCCGGAGCACCACATTGCCAGGAGGGAAGGAGGGTATGGCATCTTGCTTCCTGGCGCTCACGGTCCCGAGCGAGAGGGGAGCACGTCACAGCTGAGGGGGCTGGGAGCGGAGGAGTGGGTCCCATCTTCAATGCATCAGATGCTGCCCGGGGTCTGTCTCTGCCCCCGGGCACCCGCCTGCTCTTGGCACCTCATGGGGCTTCTCCCTTCCTCCATGTGGCTTGCTGGGCTCTCTCCACCTGCCTGATCCCCTGCCAGGTGAATCCGTAGCCAAAAGAGCTCCTCACCTCGGTCTCCGGAGCCAGCAGAGCCCACCGCTGCCCTGCTGCGGCTTGGCCCCTATAACTCCCCCGGGCAGAGCTGGCTCGACCCCATCCTGCAGGGCACGTGGGGAGCGCTCCCCAGGCCTGGGTGGGGGGTTTGTGCTGGAACTGCTGAAGCAGGCGCTGCTGGAGCGGGTGGAGGCGGATGTGGGTTAAGCCGTCCTCGGGGAGGGAAAGGTGCTTTCCTCAGCCTTTGTCAGCGCTCCTCGCCAGCTGTGTTTAATGCCTCTCCGTTAGCAGCTCGGTGGGGCGGGCAGGGCTGCTTTTCTGCTGAATTGGAGGCAGCCGAGGCGCCGCTCTGCTCCCGGGTCCCAAGCAGAGCAAGGGGTCTCACCTGAGACTCGAGTGGGACCTGGGGAGGGGATTCGTGGCACCTGCCTGGCCACGTCCTGCTCCCTGGGTCCCTGTAGCAGTGCCCCAAGCCGGCGTGTACCTGGTGCCCTGCTCTCCAGCTGGCATGCTGGGGGGTGCCCTCTGCACTGGGCCCCCGACTCTCGCTCTTTCCTCCTCCCTCTGCCTTTTAAGGGGAGCAAGCCCACCCTTGCGTGCCCTGCCGAGACCCCTGGCTCTCATGCTCCCTGGCTGGTCTGCATAGGCAATGCCCCTGGCATGGGGTATGGGAGGCACCTATCCCATCTGGTTCCTGGCTGCCAAGGAGCTTCACTTCCAGCTCCATCAACCCTGCATCCCGCTGGGGAAACTGAGGCACAGGGTCTGGCCTGCAGTCATGCAGAGCTGGCGGGGCAGGAAGCCCAGGGCTGCCCCCCGGCTCCAGCCAGTGGGTGCTTGGACGTCCGGCCTCGGTCTCTGGCCAGTCCCGGGAGCGGTGTGTCTCCCCTGCCCGCATGCAGTGACACCCGGAGAGCCATTGCTGGTAACTAGCTAATTGATTAATTGCCAAAGTAATTACATCATGTGCAGTAATGGGCGAGATGGATATTGCCGCGCGCTGGGAGCGGGGGGCCGCGGGACCCGATCAATGCCTGGCAGCCGGCCCAGACCTGGCTTGTCCACAAGCGCTTTAAAAATAGCCCCTGGCCCCTCTTCCCCCCCTGCACCTGCACCTCCGCCAAGCAATTAAATCAACGAGGAGTCGCCAGCACGCAGAGGGACTCGAGGAGAGGGGGGATGGGTGCTGGCGAGGAGGGTCTAGGTGCAGCGATGCCCGTGCTCTGTTGGGGTGTCCCAGGTTTCTGGGCTATGCTGGTTGCTTCATGTGTCGGGGGGTTTTAATCTTCCCCCCGAGGCGCTGGTGCTGCTGCAGCCCAGGCTGGGGATGGGGCTGGGCTGTGCCAATGCTCCTGCTGGCACCCACCCCGCAGGGTCCTGGCTGGAGGGTCTTGCCCCTGCGCTCAGGCTCAGCCCCGCTGCACTGGGGCAGGAAGGGATTTCCCCCCTGCTCAGACTGGTCCGCACTGGGGGGTTTTGCCTTCCTCTGCAGCGGGGACACAGCATTGGCCTGGGTCTCTGCAGCGCCCGTGACCCCCCTGGCAGCAGCAGGACGTTGGTGGCCGCGGCCCCCCTGTATCCCCAGGACAGGGGCGATGCCAGGGGCTGTCGGGGGTGACTGTCGTGTGGCTCCAAAGTTGGACGCAGGGTTTGTCCGGGCTGGTTTGGACGGGGCTGATCCTGCCTCGGGCTGGATGCAACTCCGTAGCTCCCCGCCAACCCCACGGCTCCAGGGCTCGGTGCCCTCCAGTGACACCACCCTTGCCCCAGGCTCCCCGTCCCACTGCAGCGGGGGAGCGGGCCGGGTGTGTGCCGGTGCCGCAGCGCGCTGTCCCTGCACCGGTCTGTCACGGCGGCTGGGTGAGTTACGGCTGCTCTCCCCCCTCGTGAGATAACTTGCCTCCCCCGGCTGGATATATATGCAGAGATATATCAGCTGCTTTGCCCGCACTGATAAACGCCATAACTCCAGCCCCGTGGCATAAATACGGGGCTGCTGTCAGCCGCCTCGCAGAGCGTGAAAGGATTTAGGACCCTCGACGTCCACCAGGCCGCGGCCAGGCCAGTCACAGAGCCCAGCAGCTCGTTCGTGGCCCTGAGCGCCGGGGCAAGACCCTCCAGCCAGGACCCTGCGGGGTTGGTGCAGCAGGAGCATTGGCACAGCCCAGCCCCATCCCCAGCCTGGGCTGCAGCTCAGTCTGGGGATGGAGACCAGGTCATGCCAATGCTAAGAATGGCTAAGCATGGTCTTTGCTCCTCTCTCCCTGCGAGCTGGGCATTGCAGTGCGTTGTGTTAATGGAGCCATTGCATGGTTCAAGTAGCAGGGCTGTTCCTTGCCCCTCTCCCTGGCTGCATGGAGAAACACAACCCCCAGATCCTGCCTCTCTGCAGAGGGGAGACCGCTGCCATTAGGGTGCTGCCCAAGCCTCTCCATCTACACCAGCCCCCTGGTCTCCCAGGCAGGGGTTGTCCAGGCCCCGCAAGGTCCCCAGTGAAGTGCACGTCGTCTTAGCGCGAGGCTCCCTTCGCCTCTCCCTGCTGCCTCAAAAACCCGGGAGGCTCTGAGCTGCCAGCGAGGGGCCTCACCGCCCGCGGGGTTCAGTCACGGTTCCTTTAATGCTAGCCCCCCCCCTAGCAGGAGACCCTTCTACCATCCCGAGCCGCTACATTGCACCGCGGCCGCCCGCAGAGTCGCCTCTTTGCCTCGTTAGCTAATGGAAACCATGCCGGCACGTGCTCCGGTTGCTAAGACATCTGTCTCCCTTCCCAGCCGGCTGCACGCCTGGTGCGGGTCAGCCGGCGAGAAGCCTCACGGCCCATCCGAGTGGGGTGGAAGGAGCGGAGAGGGCACTATCGCATCCCTGTGCTGACGGAGAGGTGGCCTGCGGGTTGCACATGTCTTGGGGCGCTTTTCTCCAGGACCCTGCCAGCCAGGAGCGTGCTGAGACTGCCTTGTTCACAGGCGCTGGGTCCTGGAGGAAGCCAAAGCTTGCCAGGCTCTCGGTCACTGGAGCAGGACCGCAGCCCCCTTGTTAGGGGTGATCGGGGTTGCAAAGAGGGGAAGAGCTACAGCCCGTGTAGCCTTTTGCATGCTGTGCTGCTGTGTCTCTGCTCCCCCCCAAGCAGCTCTGCGCGTGGCCTCCAGCTGGGCCTGGGTCCACCCCAGAGGTGGCCGCTTTCGAAGCTGCCTCCTTTGCCCAGCCTCGGGGAATAAAGACGGAGCCGCGGCGGTTTCTCAGTCTTTGCAGCCCTTATCGCTGCCTGCGGTGGTCCGGTGCCTTACGGCGGGTCATTAAGCTGAACGACGGTGGTCAAAGTAAACAAGCAAAGAGCATCAGGCGGCGCTTTGATTCCGGGACCAGTCACGGGGCTGGGTCCCATCTCCCTGTGGCAGCCTAGCGTGTTTGGGTGCACCGGGGATGGGGGAACCGCCGTGCTTCTTGCCATCCCTTCTCTTTGCTGATAGCTCCGTGGGCGCATGGGCGCTGTCCTCCGATTGTGCCCGTCTGCATCGTGGCTGGGGCGCTGGGCCATCCCCCGCTACCAGACCAGGCCTAGCAGGCTCTGCGGATGGCGTCGCTCCTCCCGGCTGCCGCCTGCCCCCCTGTTCCCTGCAGCCTCTATTTTTGTAGGGGCGACGATAAAAATACGTGCGGCTCCCACACTGGCTTGGCAGCACCAGCCAAGTTACCATCACGACTCGCGGAGCCGAGCGCCCGTGTGCCAAGGCTGAGGGGTGGGGGGAGCTGCCGGCACGAGGCCCCCGTGCTGTCAGCACAGTGGAGGGGAGGGGAGGTATTGAGGGGGGAGCAGGCTGGGAGAGGAGTCACGGTGGAGGTGGCTTAAACGTGGCCTCTGCCACCAGCCCCCCACACTCCTGTAGGTTTCTGTCCTCCCGGCTCTTGCACCCATCTGAGATCCTGCTTTCCGCCTTGCAGAGGTGTGGGGCTGGAGCTGCCCTCCTAGCTCTGTCACTGCTCGGGCAGATGCCCACGGTCATGTCATTGCACCTCCCCAGGCTTCCTGACTCTTCCCGCCCTTCTTTGCATCTGCAGTAGGGGTTTCAGGGCCATGCATGCCTGGCACGGGAGGGGGCACTGATCCTGTCCCCAGTCAGGCGGCATTCGCACCCTCAGGGCTGCAGGGCTAATCCTGCCTGGCACTTGGCATGTATTGGCTCAGCTCCCACGTCTCTCCCAGGGACAGGGGAGTGAACCGCAGAGCCCTCACCCCCACCAGAGCCTACACTTGCTCCCAATGCTGCCCTGACCGTGCCGTTGGGGAGGGGTGGGAAACAAGCCACATGCCCCCCATCCTCCTTTCCTGCTCTCAACAAGTCCCTGGACTCTCCCCACATCCCGCAGAGCAGCTCTGGGGGGGCCGGAGGGCACGGAGCCACTCGTCAGGGAGGCGATGGCAGGGAACAGCAGCGTGGTCCACCAGGTGGGCTGGTGCCAGGGACCGTGAAATGAGGGAGCCTCGGGCTTGCCAGACTGGAGCAGCGATTGCCAAGAGAGAGACGGAGGGGAGGGGGGCACGTTTAATCCCCGCCGCGTCGTGCCACTCGGTGCAGCGGTGACGGGAAGCGCCCGCCCATTCTGCACCCACACGTGTGCCTGCGTGTGCGCGTGCCTGCTGCGTGGGCACGAGGAGCCCTCGCGCACGCGTGCGCCAACCGCCCGCCCGAGACCGGCGGCGCGTGTTTCATCTCGCGCCTGGTTCCCCCGGCTGCTTCTGCAGGTGCAGGCGCTAAGCCGCCGAGATCAAAAGTTTATTAACTGCTTTGTTGGAAAATTCCCATTCATCACGCGGCGGCGGGGTGTGAAATAGAGAGATCAGGACGGGGCTTTTTCCTGTCTGGGCTGATCCGTTGGACAAATACGCCTTTGACGCTCGCGGGCTGTGCATAGGGAGGAGACGCCTCGCTCCGGCGCGGGGGCCGGGGTATGGAGAGGGCTTGAGAAATACCAACCTGGCGACCATGCAGGGGGAGATGGATGGACAAGGAGGGATGGAGAGAGCTCCGTTGCTGGTGACGTGGGACTCCGCCGGCTCCGTGCAGTTGTGGGTGCTGGGGTGCCCAGTGCCGGGTCCCGGAGGCGGCAGTCCTGGTGGTCAATGCAGGATGGGTTGGCTCCGTGCATCCCTGCCTCTGTGCCAGGCGGCATCTGGGGTCTCCCGGGTCTCTGGCAATTCAGCCAGGGGTCGGGGGAGCTGGGCTGCCTGCGGGGCCGTGCGTGTCAGCATGGGCTCCCCTCTCCGCAGCATGGGCGCAGCTCATTGCAGGCTGCATGCGGCTGGCCCAGCGAGGAAGCACTGAGCTCAGCACCTTGCGGGGAGCTCATGAGCAGCGTTGCTTGGCTCCGGCTTCTTGGAGGGCTGCATCGCAGAGTCCTGGAGCCACTTGGCTGCAGAAACCCCCTACTTCTGCCTGTGGTGGCCGTGCGGGGAGCAGGGAAGCTTGCAAGCCTCCCGTGGCTTTCACAGAAACCCAGAGCCGTGGGGCTGGCAGGGAGCTGCCGTGGGGTAGGCAAGACCCTCCAGCCAGGACCCCGCGGGGTTGGTGCCAGCAGCAGCACTGACACAGCCCAGCCCCATCCCCAGCCTGGGCTGCAGCCTCGCAGAGCCCAATGATAGGGAAACTGAGGAAACGGCTCCTATCCACTGTGCGCCAAGGCCCCGGGACCGCCCAGCACGTCTCAACCCTGCTGCTCCAGCGCCCATGCCATGGCTGCTGCCAGCTGCGTCAAAGGGCCCCTCGACACGTGCAGCTCGATGGGATCTAATGCATGATCCGATTCGTTAGACTGGCTGCTCGTGGAAAATACCACTGATCTCTATCCAGCGATAAATTCATTGTGTGTTTTCTAGCTCGGACTTGGTAGCTGGTTGGGCCTTTTGAAGGCGTGATGCTTCACCTGCACATGCCGCCGGTCTGAACGCATTGCGCAGTGAGCCAGGCCATTGCGTCGCATGCGTGACGTGTAGAGGGGCCCAGAGAGCTGCAGAAATGGCCCGTTCAGGACCTCACCCCCTGCCGGCAGGTCTTTCCTGACCCCGACTGGGACGGGTTGGCCTGAAGCATGGGGGTGTGGAGGCCTGGCGTCCCCTGGACTGGGTTGCTCTCATTCCCTTTGGCTTTGGGCGGACACCTCTGTATGGGCCGTGGGGTGAAGGGGAAGTTTCGTTCACAGGCTCTAGGGAGTTTAATGCAATAAAACACCGAGCACCAAGCAGCTGCTCGTCGCCGTGCCCACTGCCTGTCCCATACCTGCTTTTCCCATGCATGGAAGGTGGCCCCGGGGGTCCGCAAGCCCCCTTGGGCAGACACTCGTCGTCTTCATCTTCCCCCCGGACAGGCGGGCTTGGGCGCCCCGTCCCGCCACCCCGCGGGCCTCTCCCCGCATCTGCCGTGCTCCCTGGTGCTTACATAAGCTCAGGTTTCCTGGCAGGCGAAAAGTGTTTAGCGCGAGTGATTTGCGGCGGAGTTATTTTGAGACCCCAGGGGAGAGAAATGGCAGCCAAACACTGCAGTGTTTTAAACTGCATCGCTCATCTCCCCGTGCTCAGGCCTGGGCGACTGTGAGCTGGGCCGCACACGTGCTTGCGTTGCTCTGCCGCGCCGGGAGACGTCGCTGGACTCGGCGAGGGCCGAGCCGTCTCTTCCTGTGTGGCACGTGGCAGGGATCGGGGCCGGGCAGGAAGGGATTTCCCCTCTGCTCAGACTGGTCGCACTGGGGGGTTTTGCCTTCCTCTGCAGCAGGGGCACGGCCGCGGCCTGGGGTCTCTGCAGCGTCCATGGCCCCCCTGGCAGCAGCAGGATGTTGGTGGCCGCGGCCCCCCTGCTTTCCCTGTCGCAGGTTCGGGTGTGATGTCTGTTGTCTCAGGTGGGGGTTCGACTGGATGTGACCCGGCAGCTCCCCGCCAGCCCCACGGCTCTGGGGCTTTCCGATTCTGTGAAACCAGCCCAGACAAACCCCGTGTCCGACCTTGGAGCCACGTGGCACAGCAGTCCCAACATGGCCCCAGGCATCGCCCCCGCGCCCGGGAAAGCAGGGGGGCCGCAGCCACCACCATCCTG
Source organism: Alligator sinensis (assembly GCF_000455745.1). Classification (NCBI taxonomy): domain Eukaryota; kingdom Metazoa; phylum Chordata; order Crocodylia; family Alligatoridae; genus Alligator; species Alligator sinensis. The sequence continues at coordinate 228,906 of NW_005842644.1, read as the reverse complement.
GTGCTGCTGGGGGGGTCATGCAGAAAGCCCAGGCCCAGGCCGTGCCTCCGCTGCAGAGGGGGCAAAACCCCCCAGTGCGACCAGTCTGAGCTGTGTCCCCCTACGCTCCTGTCCCGCCTGGCTGGGAGATCCCGGGTGCAGAGACATCTGGACAGGGGCATCGTAGCCGTTCCTGGGGTTTGCTACTGACCCCAGTGCTTCAGGGGCCTGGAGACTGCTCTGCTGGAGGGGCAGGGGCAGGGTTGCAGACGCGGGAGTCTTGACTCAAGCTCCTGGCTCTGCCACCGACCCCTGGTGTGACCTTGGTCAAATCACCTAGCCACCCCCGCCCTCTGTCTTCCCTAGCAGGTCTTTGGGGTCGGGGCCAGCTGGCCCTCGCTGCACAGGCGGTGGGCCGGATGGCCTTGCTGCGCCCCCGGGGGCCAGGCGGGCAGGGCCTTGCCCGCTCTGCTTGGAGCCAGTCCAGGCCGGCGTTCGGCCGAGCTGACAGTGCCGAGATCCCGGTGAGCCGCTGAGGCGTGAAGGCTACGAAGCGGGAAATCCTCCTGCTAATTCAGGTCGGCGCCCGGACGCTGCCCAGGCGCCCGCTCTCCGCGGCCTGGCCCCAGGCAGCTCCGTACGTAGGGGTGCTGCCCCCTGGCTTCGCTGCCCCCACGGTGCCCCTCTTCTCCAGGCTGCGCCGGAGGCAGCTCCCTCGGGCCAGCCCCTGCCCCGGTCCAGCCCCGCCGGCGGTACCCGGAGCCCGGGGCTTGCCAGCGGCACTTCTGCGAGGGCTGAGAGCAGTGCGTGTGCGAGGCATGTTTCCCGTCACCATGTGACCCGTGTTGTGTGGGGGCTTTGGTTGCACCCACCTGAATCGGGGAGGGCGGGTCGTAAAATCCCAGAGAAGCAGGGCTGGCAGGGAGCTGCAGGGTCGCATCCAGTCCAAGATGCACCCTGTAAGACGTGGCACTGGGGGGGACCACGCCACGGGGACCGGCTGGTGGCACATGTGCACCTGGGCCACCCTCCTTGCTCCGGAGTTCACTTGTGCTGCACCTCGGGACCCTGCCGGTGCCTCCCCTCTGCCCCTAGGTGCAGGGAGGGCTGTGAATCGCCAGGGGAGGGGAGGAGGCCATGCCGGGGCCTGGCTGGCCCCAGCGCAGGGCGGGGAAGCCCGGGACTCTGCTTTATGTAATTCCTTGAGTGCAGCTGCCCCCGCCTCGCTGCAGTGAGGGACCAGGATGGCACTAATGGAGCCCTTGAGAGAGGCAGCCTCTGGCCCGAGGGGAGAGCGGGCCGGCTTCCCCCACTGCTGCCAGCCCGGAGAGAAGGGCGCTGGCTGTGGCTCTGTTGCTCCTTGCTCCGATAGCGAGGGGCTGCGGAGAAGCCGGAGCAGGCTGGGCCGTGTGTTCACGCTTGCACCTGTGCGTGCTTGTGCATGTGTGTATGTGCACGAGTGTGCGCGTATGTGCATGTGTGTATGTGTGAATCTCTTCTCCAGATCAGGGGAGTCCAGGAGTCCTTGGGGCCGTCAGCCTCGGCGCGCGTGACCCCAGAGACCTGGGGTGCTGCTGGGTGGAGGCCGAGCCCCGGGCCGGCCTGGGCCGCCAGACAGCTTGCGCATCTCTGCGAGGCGCCTAGCAGTGCTGCTGTCAGCGGGCAGGCGGGTTGCATGGGGAGCTCCCGGGTGGCCCCATTGCAGGAGGCTCCGGCCCCTCTTGCGCTCCCTGCCCCGATGGCCCCGCATGGCGCGCCCCCGCGGCTGCTTCCCTGCTCCCTTCTCAGTTAGTGCCCGGAGGAGCTCAGACATGGGCCGGAGCCAGCGCCAGGCACCCTGGGAGCTGTCCTGCCCCCCCCACCGAGCTGTGCTCATCTCCCCACATCGCTCGGGCCCCATTGCAGGAGGCTCCGGCCCCTCTTGCGCTCCCTGCCCCGATGGCCCCGCATGGCGCGCCCCCGCGGCTGCTTCCCTGCTCCCTTCTCAGTTAGTGCCCGGAGGAGCTCAGACATGGGCCGGAGCCAGCGCCAGGCACCCTGGGAGCTGTCCTGCCCCCCCCACCGAGCTGTGCTCATCTCCCCCCATCGCTCCGCCCTGCAGCCGCCCCGGCTGCTGGAGCGTTGCCTTTTGCCCTCCCTCCCATCTGTCCATTGCAGGATGCCGACGGGCAGCGTGTCCTGGGGGGGGCTCTTCTGCATCCAGTCCTCAGGCTGCCCGCACGCTCTGGCTGTCAGCTCTGGTCTCGTTCACTGCCGGCTCCGCCGCCTTCACCCCCACCCCGACCGCGCCGGGGGCTCGCAGCACCTCCCCATCCTGTCCCTGGTGGGGACCGGTCTCCACCAGTGCTGGTGCCATCGCTGCGCCGGGCCCTAGGAGCGCGTCCCGCATCCTCTCCGGAGCACTCTCCTCCCTCGTTAGAACGGCTTGCCTGTTTCATTAGCCAGGCTGCCGATTTCCAGCTCATTAACGAAGAACACCAGCTCCCTGCGGCTCCCGCCGCGTTCCCCGCCCCCCGCTCTCTCTCCTCCCTCCCACAACCAGCCCAAATCGGCATCGTCCCTAGCCGGCTCTCGGCTCCGGTCACCCCGAGCCCTGCTGCCGCCACGGCCTGTCTTCTGCTCTGGCGTGCTGGGGCGGCGGGGGGATGCCGTGGCCCCCGCGGCGGCTGAGCAGGGGGATGGAGCTGCCTGGGAAGTGGCTGCCACGTCGCTGGCTGTAAACTCCTGTCAAGCTCCGTCGGCGCGTGTCGCTCCCCCCCGTGCGCAGGGGAAAGCGCAGCAGGGATGGACAGGACCTGATGGGGAGGGCGCTGTGCAGAAAGGGAGGGGGCAGGGGGGGTCTCTTTGCAGCCTCTGACCCTGCTGGTAACCAGGCAGGGGCATCCGTGCACATGGCCGGAGGGAGGCTGTGCGTGGGTCTCACCCAGGCCCATCCGGTGCTGCAGCAAAGGTCTGGCCGTCGGAGACCGGCTCAGGCTGCCCATGGGGAGCGACCATCTCCAAGCCCCAGCTGCCAGGGGAATCAGCGGCCGTCATGGGGAGCCAAGAGCTGCCTGTGGGCGCGGGGCTCGGACCTGCTCCTTGAGAGGGAGCTCAGCGGGTCTGGGATACGGTCCGAGCCCGTGGCTCTGGGGAGCTTCCCCCCGCACGGTGCCAAACACCTCTGCTCTCTGGGACGCGGCCCCTCCGGGTCCTGCCCTCCACAAGAGCTGCCCCCGTGTCCCATCCTGGCCGAGCTGAGCGGGGCAAGGCCTGTCCAGCCTCGCCCGGCCTCCCTGCGGCTCCCGGGCCCCTTGCAGCCCGGCCCAGCAGTGGGTGCGAGGAGCTGCCCCACCGTGCCCGTGCCCGGGCCCGGCTCACCGCAAACCAGGTCACGTCAATAAGCCGGCGCGCTTCCTCGGTGAAAGTAAAGCCTGAGCCAGCTTCCCCGAGGGTCATTAATATGTGGAGGCGCGTGGGGGGGGGATTTTGCTGCAGAAGGCACTTTTTGCTCTGATTTATTCACCTATTTTCTCCTGATGCTTTTTGTGGCTGGCGGATCCGGTCCAAGAAAAGCCTGTGCTATTTATAAAAGCCGGCCGGCCGGGACACCCTGGGAGCTGTGGCTGGGCTGGGCTGGGGGGACGGGGAGCTCGGGGGCGATGAACCCCTGGAGCTGCTGGGAAAGCTGGGGGTCCCCCCCTGTCTTTGGGGCCGGAGCAGGGGTCCCCTCGTCCTGGCAGACAAGGATGTTGAAGAGGAGGGGAGCCAGGAGCCGGGCCAAACCTCCCTGGCTCCAAAGCAGCTGAGCGAGGATTTGGCTTTGGTGTCTGCCGCGGGGGTGGCAGAAAGTGTGGGGCAGGCGGGAGCCGCGGCCAGGCCGAGGGGCTGCTGCCTGCCAGCCTGCCTGTCAGTCCTGGGAGCCGGCGGGTGCATGCGCGGTGCAGGGGGGTGTGCGGGGAGGAGGCGTGCGCTGCTGCATTAATTCTGCTGGCTGATGACTAAGCCGGGATCTGCATCCTAATCCCACCTTTGATGGGCTTGCTTAGCTCTGCAGGAAGCACCGTGCGGAGAGGGGAGGGCGGGAACCCAGGCTGGGGGCACCGAGGACCCCGTGCACGGGCTGGGGAAGGCCCTTGCTACCCCAGCGGCGTCCCGCATCGGTGCCAGGTGCCCACTGTGGCTCGGCACGTCTGTCCTAGCTGCCTGGGCGTCCTGGGGGTCCAAGCCTGGCCTGGAGCTGGGCCCCAGGCCAGTGGGATGAGTTCGCTGGGCAGAGCCGTGGCAGCGGGGGCCTTGCCATGGTGCTGGCCTGTGAGCGCTTGGGCAGGGGCAGGGGTCCAAGCCCCTCTGTATTGCGGCACCTATGCAAGGCCACAAAGCCCGTCGCTGCGCAGATTCAGCCGGGGGCTGGCGCGTCCACGTGCTGGGGGTGTTCAGGGGTCCTAGGAGCCCCCCATACACCCACCCTCCTCCCTGCCCACCCGGCCCGGTGGGTACACCAGGCTGATCTGGCGCAGCTGCCAGGAGCGCGGGAGGCTCTGGGACTCAGAGAGGGCCAGCGACCTCTCTGTGCCCTCTGTTTCCCAGGGAATAATTACTTTCCAGAGGGGTAATTACGGAGATCACTTCCCTTAATTGCAGTACAGGAGGTCTTCCTGCTCTGCCCTGTGGCACTTGCAAAATCCCCAGTCCCTGATGGCCCCGTTGGCTTGTCTCCAGCTTTCCCAGGGCCCGGACCCTCAGCTCGATGCCCCCCTCTGCCTTGCCCTCTCCAACCCCCACAGCTCTGCAGGCCTCCCGGGTGCATCGATCTCAACCCGCAAGCAGGGAGCTGGGATGGAAATCATCCATTTTAATCTGGTTTTGCCGCTGTACTTCAGTCCTCTCCCTAAAGAAGCATCGATTCCCATCGGCTGGGAACCCAGCGTGGGTGGGCGGCAGGTGCGTAGGGATATAGCCCCGAATATAGCCTCGCGCTAACTTGGCTGTTCTTTGCTAACCAGGACGATCCTGCCGTATCCACAGGCATTTATTTAAACAATTAGGCAGCTGAAGAGACACTTATTCAGACTAATAAGTTTTACATTTTCGCTGCGAAGCGGTGAGTGATGCACTCCCGTTTCCCACCCCCCCTCCCTAGATTATTAATTTTTACTCGTGATTGGTGTCAAACTTCATTTGAATGAAAATTGGAATTAAATTAAAACGTAGAGAAACAGTGTTTTAAAATGACTTTTAATTGAATAAATCTGCTGTAAGTGTACTGGCTGGCGGGGGGGAGGAGGGTAAAGGGTAATCACAACACGTTTTGCATATGAAATTGGTTTGTTCAACAAAGGAGCTATTTATCTGCAGGTAGCGAATTGAATCAGGGAGTCACAGACGATGGGGGTGGAAGGGAGCTCAGGAGGTCACATCTAGTCCAACCCCTGCTCTAAGCAGGGCCAGCCCCACCTACATCATCCCAGCCAAGGCTTTGTCTACCCGGGTCTTCAACACCTCCAAGGATGGAGGCTCCTCCACCTCTCTGGGTAACCTGCTCCAGTGCTTTATTACCCTCCTAGTGAGAAGGTTTTTCCTGATATCCAACCTCGCCTTCCCTTGCTGCAGCTTGAGCCCATTGCTTCTTCTGTCATCTGCCCCCACTGAGGACAGTCCAGCTCCATCCTCTTTGCAGCCCCCCTGCAGGGAGGTGAAGGCTGCTATTCAATCCCCCTCGGTCTTTTCTTCTGTTCCCCAAACTAAATCAGCCCAGTTCCCTCAGCCTCTCCTCACCAGTCCTGTCCTACAGCCCCCAACCATTTTCGTTGTCCTCCGCTGGACTCTCTCCAGTGTGTCCACATCCTTTCTGTAGTGGGGCCCACAGCTGGACACAGCACTCCAGATGTGGCCTCCCCAGTGCTGAATAGAGGGGAAGAATCGCTGCCCTCGATCTGCTGGCAGCGCTTCTACCGATGCAGCCCAGGATGCCGTTACCCTTCTTGGCACCAAGGGCACACTGCTGGCTCATGTCCAGCTGCTTGTCCCCTGTCCCCCCAGGTCCTTTTCTGTAGAGCTGCTGCCCAGCCCGTCACCCCAGCCTGCACCGGTGCAGGGGATCGCTCCCTCCTCAGTGCAGGACTTGGCACTTTGTCCTTGTTGAATCTCATGAGATTTCTTTTGGGCCTTGATCTGCTGGCCACGCTCCTGCTAATGCAGCCTAGGACTCATGGCATCTCTTATTCAGATTCCCAAAACAAAATCTTGGGTGTCTGGACAGCACTAAGTCATTTCTACACCTGAGTTCATGTGATCACACCTGAGAGAAGGTTTTTAGCCAGAGCTAAACAGCAGTCTTGCAGGGCTGTGACACCGAGAGACTTCACCAGCAATGCATCCAAACAGCACTTCGCAAGGTGAACGTCTCGGACGGCCCCCCCACCTCCCGGGGCGGCAGCGGTCGGGTCTCATCCAGCCCCTTGCTCAGAGCAGGGCCAGCCCCAGTCTGGGTGCTTTTAAGCTGAGTGCTTCGAGTTCCCCGCGCCCTCCACGGTTTTAGAGCTAGCAGATCTCATTCTCACGCGCCTTGTTTCTTATTCATAGAGGGGAAGAGGAGAAACAAGCTTCCTGCTCTCTCAACTCCCAGTCGGGTTCTTGGCTTTGAATGAGCTAGTCATTGAACTCAACTCGCTGAATAAACTGAAATGAAGCAAATCTTCCCCCGGCCCCTGCCGCGCCAGCGAGCACTGTCAGAAGCGCTCGAGTGTCTCCGCCGGCGCTCGCTCCGGGTTCTTAGCCCCATTTTCCCCCGACCTGCCTTTGTGTTTTGAACGTTTCAGGGGCAGAAACGGCTTTGCATTTTCAGGGTTTCAAGGAACCTGCTTTAAATCAAAGCCCTCTGGGTTTTTTAGGTGGCTGGTTTTTATCGGTCCCGTCTTGCTGTGGCTCTTTCAGCTCCGTGTCGGGGAGAAGGATGCTGTGGGTATAACCCAGCAAAAGGGGACTGATGTTTCCCCTCCTGGCTGCCCAGATCAGGGCTGGGATGGGCCGTGCCGTCCTTCGGCGCGTCTCCCCGGGCACTTGCTCCTCCAGCCGTGCAGATTTAGGGCCCAGCCTGGGTGTATTTTACTCCTGACACTTTTGCCGATACCGGGGCGGGGAGCGCTTGAACCTTGTCGCCCTTTCCCATCACTTCTCCGCACACCGCCGTTCTTCATCGCGCCAGGGCCAAAAAATGAACTCCATCCGTCACACGGTGCCCAGCTCAGGGCCGTAGATCACAGCCGAGAAGTGTGGATGCCAGCCAGCCAGGCTCGCTGTCCCAGCGCGGGGCCGGGGTGTTGTGTTGCTTCGACACTTTGCCTTGTTGTTTCTCCAGCTACCTTAGCAAGAGGAGGGGTCCTGCAGGGAGCTTTCCCACCCTGGGATTTTGGTGGACCCCTGCAGGGTTGGTGCCAGCAGGAGCGTTGGCATAGCCCAGTCCTCAGGGCTGCAAGGCTGGGTGGTGCATGCACCCCTAAGGGAAGGGAAATATCCCTGACACGTGTCCCCGCACATGGCACTTGCACAACTTGGGCGCAGACCCCGTGGCAGCTGAGGGCCACTGGATTAGACGTGTACCCCACACCTTGTGCTCTGTGCCTGTGCCAGAGGCACTCGTGGCCATCGGGCACCAGGTGGACAGTTGTGGGGTCTCCCCTGCAGAGCCAGGTGTGTAACAGCCCTGCCCTCAGCCCCGGGGCCCGGTGGGGCTCGGCACTGGGTAGTGTTGCCCTGTGCTGCTGCAGGACGCGGCCGTGGTGCCGCAGCTCTCGCTGTCCCCTTGAGCTCCCTGCTCCGTGTGGTCCCAGGCATGGGCAGGGAGCGTGGGCCCATGCGTCTGTCCAGTCCATCCGTCTGGGATCGGGCCTCCTAGAGCAAAAGTGCTCCTGACCCCAGCGGTCGTGGCAAGCTGTCTGCCACCAGCCACAGGCAGAGGCCGTCACGTCCGAGCGCTCCGGTCTGGTTTGCAGCTGCGGGGGTGGGTTGGGAGCAGCCTAATGAGAGGCTGTCATTGCTCTGCCGTGCAGGGCTCCCAGAACAGGTCACGCTGCCCAACTGCCCGTGGTACGGCCGGTGCTGCTCCCCGGGGTGCATCCCTGGCATTGCCTGTCTCCCATGGTTGAAGGGGTGAATGCCTGAGGTTCCTTGCCTCTCCTGCGAGCTCCTGAACAGGCGGTTGTGTGTGTGAACGGGTGTGTGGGCCCACATGCCCTCAGGGCTGCAAGGATGGGTGGTGCATACATGTGTGCATGTATGTGCATGCGGTCATGTGCATGTTGAGATACGTGTGCATATGCAGGTGTGTGTACCTATATGCATGCAGACATGCTTATGTGCACGTATGTGTGCCTGCGTGCATGTGCAAGCATTTGTGTGCGTGCATGTATATATGCATTTGTGCATGTGTCCAGATGTGCTGGGCATGCATGTGCACGCACATGCACGTGACACTGTCATGCATGAAGAGCAGCGCAGCTGGCTGGTGTCAGAGAAGTCGGTGCCTTCTCGTTTGGGCTTCTCCATCCGCTGTCGGGGCTGTCCTGGCTCCCCCTTGCCCCTGGAGCCAGCAGGAGCAGGTGGATGATAGCCCTTTAGGAGACACCCCCCCCCCCCCCCAACCTTTGTCACCCAGGGGATGCCTCGTGTGTGTGCCAAGTTCCCCATGCTCCCAGCGGAGCGGGCAGGTGCTCCATGCAGCACAGGCTGCTCTGCCTTGCTCTTGCCACTAGCGACCCCCCCTGGCTTTACCCACTTCGGCCTCCTTGCCCCTCAGCTCTGGCTCCGGTGGCTTCGGAGGGCCCCATCCAGCCCGGGCAGCGGGGTGCTAGGCTGCATCTGGGTGGGGCCCAGCCCCTTGGCTCCTGCTGTCACCCGGCTCCCCCCTCCCTTGGCGACAACCTCGTTTTCACAGTAATTGCTGCATTTAAAACCAGCCAGGCTGAGGAATCGGGAGTGGGGATGGGTGGGGGGCTGCGTGGGGGTCTCTTGTCGCCGGCCCTTGGCACATCCGGCCTCATCTCCAAGCCACGGGGCTGGAGCAGAGGCGGCATCATCGTATCTATGGTGCGGGTCTGGTCCCCGGCACCAGGGCATCCTGACTCCCCCTGTCCCCAAGGTAGGGCTTTTCATTTTCCTCCCTGTGTGGACACACTTACTCCAGAGTAAGATCCCCTTGCGGCGAATGAGCCCGATGCAGGTCCAGCCTGGATGCAGCGGGCTGGGGAGCAGGGGGCCCTCATTCCAGACCTGCGTGGGTGACCAGTGTTATTTGCCCCCTGCTCCAACCTGGGGTAACTCAGCCGAGCAGAGGAGCCTCATGCCTGCAGCCCGGCCTGGCAGACAGACGGGACCGCCGGTCTCCAGGGGACCGGGTACACGGTCCATCAGCCTCTCCGTGCTCCGCGGCCATGGCTCTCTGCCCCCCTCCATGATCCCTGTTGCGACGCGGGCCCCGGAGCGCAGAACGACCTTGCTCAAGGTCCCACTGCGCCTCCTGTCACTTCCTCTGCCTCTCTTTCCTTCCCCGCTCCCGGACGCGCCGTTGACAGCTGCATTATTGCTACCTGTGCTTACAGCGCGTCGGGAGACGGACAGCTGTAGGGGCCGCGCGGCGCTCTGTCACCCGCCCGGCCGGGTGCTTTACTGCCGCGCTCTTGGGATCTGCCGTGCAGAAAAGGGCCTCATTCATCAGCTCCGTCACTGCTTCCGACTCGCCGCCAGGACGAGACGGAGACAGGGCCCGCTGAGGCGCTGATGGAGAGGGCTGGCTCCATGCCCCGCGGGCGCGGAGGCGATGCTTTCTTGGTGCGGGCACCCTGGAGCGAACTGAGGCAGGACCCACAGCTCCCTCGGTCTGGGGCAAAGCTGAGCCCTAGCTGCTCTCGAGACGTATCGGGGAGACGGTGCCTGCCGGCCGGCCTGGCAAAGCATCTTCCATCCTCTCTGGGATTCCCGGAGAACTTGGCAGCAGGCTGGAGGGGTCCGTCCTGCTCTGCAAGGCTGAGCGTGGCTCCCCCAGGCTGCTGCCCCATGGTTCACAGCTCTCGGTCCCGGCATCTGGGGCACTGTGGTGCATGGCTCTGTCTGCACATGGCTCCAGCTCCATCATTGCATGGTCGTGGTGTTTTGTCCCCTCTTGTCCCTGCCCCTTTGATTTCCAGCTTCAGTGTAGGCACAGCCGGTTCGCCCTGTTTGCTCCACTGGCAGATGTGTCCTGTGGCCCCTGGAGCCCTAGAGAAGCGGGGCTGGCAGGGAGCTGCAGGGTCACACCCAGTCCAAGGCAGGATTGGCCCCGTCCAAACCAGCCCAGACGAACCCCACGTGTGACCTCGGAGCCGGACGACACAGTCGCCCCTGACACAGCCCCGGCATCGCCCCCACCCCTGCCCCTGGGATACAGGGGGGCCGCGGCTGCCAACATCCTGCTGCTGCCAGGGGGGTCATGGGCGCTGCAGAGAGCCCAGGCTGAAACCGTGCCCCCATTGCAGAGGAAGGGGAAACCCCGCAGTGCAACCAGTGTGAGCAGGGGGAAATCCCTTCCTGCCCCAGTGCAGCGTGGGGCTGAGCCTGAGCGCCGGGGCAAGACCCTCCAGCCAGGACCCTGCGGGGTTGGTGCCAGCAGGAGCATTGGCACGGCCCAGCCCCATCACTAACACCCAGCGCCTCTGGGGGAGGCTTCAAAACCCCCTGACACATGGAACAGCAGATGGGGGAAAAATTTCCTCCCGGCCCCCAGCCAGGCTCTCGTCACCGCCCCGCGGCTCTCCGTTGCCAGCCCCTCTGGCCCAGCTGGCCACGCAGTCGCCGGTGCTGCAGGTGCAGCTTTCTCAGGGGTCCGAGGAGCCTCGGGAATCTGCCTTAGGATCACAGGAAAGTCGAAGCTTGCACGGCCACGTCCAGTCCAGCCCCTGCGCCGGGCAGGATTGGTCCAGCCCCGGATCCGTCCAATGTGCTGTGGAAAACTCCCGAGGAGGGAGATTCCCGTGTGCCTCCAGGTGCCTGTTGCAATGCTGGACCCCCGCAGGGTTTCTCCTCATCTCCAGCCTCAGTTTTCCCTGCTGCAGCTGGAGCCCGTTGCTCCTAGTCCTGTCCCCCGCGGCCACAGAGTAAAGCCCGTCTCCGTCCTCTGTCCTCGCCCTGCAGGGATGCGCAGCCTGCGATCGTATCCCCCCTCCGTCGTCTCTTCTCCGGACTGACTCACCCCAGCTCTGGCAGCCTGTCTTCCTCCGTCCTGCTTCCCAGGTCCCTAATCGTTGTTGTCGCTCCGTGCCTGGACTCTTGCCAACCTGTCGACATCCTCCTGCCTCTCCCCCGTCTGCCTCGCGCAGGGCAGGAGCTGGGAGGGGAAGGCCCAGCCGGAGAGCTCCTTATTCCCCCTGGGCCTGTCTGCGGCGGTCCCTGGGGACGGGAGGTGATTAAACCAGGCTTCTGCCTTGGAGACACCAGTCTTTTTGCAGCAAGGCGCTGGGCTAATGGTCGCCTGGGGCTTACTCGCAGGCAGGTGCCTGTCCGGGCCTTGGTAGTGCCACCTGCACCACTGAGGTGCAGGCCTAGGGACAAGCTTGGCGCTGGAGGGGATTTGGTCGGGGTCTCAGCGTGGCGTACAGCAGCGCCTCTGCTCTGTGCGGGATGGGGCTCTTGCAGCGGAGACACTCAGAAGCTGCGATGGTGACCAGCATTGACGCCTGGGGTGCAGCAGACGCGTGGGTCGGGGGCTGCCTGTGCCCCTCGAGCGCAGGGCGACGCGTGCGGGCTTGAAGCCCTTGCTGCACCTGGGTGGCGCTGGCCCGTGGGCGCTGCAGTGGAGCCTTCCTGGAGGCGGCTCAGAGGTGTTGGGGGCCCTCCGTGTCCCGGGCCAGCTGGGTCTTGCTCTCCGCTCCCGGTGGTGCCATCCGTGCCCTTCTGGTGTGTGCTTGGTGCTGGCTGGCAGCTACAGCATCGCTGGGGAGCGCTGGGCCTGACACCCGGCTCTGGCATGTGCAGTTAAATTTGTGGGGTGCCAGCCTCTGCTGCGGGCATGCGGGGACTTTCATCTTGTCCTCGCTGCTTCCCTGGGGCAGCCTGCGTTCAGGGGAGGAGCCCCGGAGCCGTCTGGTGACATGCGGGCACGGCCGAGCTGCCAGTGGGGAGTGGATCATGCTCCGTGGGGCCTTCCCCAGGCCTGTGCCCCTCTGCCCGAGCCTGCTTCCAGCTCCAAGCTCCAGGCAGCACCTTCCCCCTCCCCGCACCTGGAGTCTGGCTGCAGACGCCACGTGCCCGGTCAGCTGCAGTCCTCGTGGCCTCGGGTAATTTCTGGCCTCCATTGTCTGGCTGGAAGGACCAAAGGGACTGTGCCTTGCTCCTGCTGGGACTCGGACCTGAGGGTCCTGGCCTGTTTTCAAGCCAAGGCGCTGGGTGCTGCAGCCCGGGCTGGGCTACGCCAATGCTCCTGCTGGCACCAACCCCGCAGGGTCCTGGCCGGAGGGTCTTGCCCCTGCGCAGAGCCCCACGCTGCACTGGGGCAGGAAGGGATTTCCCCCCTGTTCAGACTGGTCGCACTGGGGGTTTTGCTTTCCCCTGCGGCGGGAGCTCGGCCTGGGCTCTCTGTAGCGCCCACGACCCCCTGGCAGCAGCAGGACGTTGGCGGCTGCGGCCCCCCTGCTTTCCTGGGGGCAGGGATGGGGGCCATGACTGAGGCTGTGTCAGGGTGACTGTGTCCTGTTGCTCAGGGGTTTGTCTGGGCTGGTTTGGACGGGGCTGATCCTGCCTCGGGCTGGGCATGACCCCGCAGCTCCCTGCCAGCCCCACGGCTCTGGGACACGTATAAATGGGTTCGAGGCTGGAGCGGAGCCTCGGCCTCCAGCTGCACCCCCACTTCTCTTGCAGCCCTCAGCGGGTTTCAGATGCCCTCCGTGCCTGGCCGGGCCTGCTCTTGTGGCAGAGCAGTGGGCGCTGGGCTCCACAGGGATGAAGAGGAGCCCTTGCAGCAGGAGGAGCCGCTGGCACGTGGCACTGATGCCCATCTCCCCATCCCTGATTTAGGCTCTTCCTCTCCCCCTTGGGCAGCCCGGAGACTCACCCACACGCTTGCTCTGCTCCCGTTCCCTGCTGGTGCCCCTCATTCCTGACCTGCACGTGGGTCCCGCTGGAGGCTTCAGCCGCCAGCAATTCAGCCCCCAGGTCTCGAGTCGGGTCCTGGCGCTGGGAGCTGCAACGAGAAGTTTGCAGCCACGTCTGGGCATGGCATCTTCCCTCCCCCCTGCCGCGGCCGGGAATTCAGAGTCTGGTCACCAGGAGCTAGGAAACCAGAGGGGTGACCCCTGGGCTGGGAGGGCGCTGGCTGCTCCCTGGAGCTGCCAACATCTCCCATGGGTGCCCGTGAAGCCACGTAGCTGACCCAGGCTGTTCTCTGTCCTTTCCAGGCATCGAGTGCCCCCGCGGGGCCCGCAACCTGCCCGGCCTGGTGCACGAAGGGGAGCCTTTCAGTGAGGACGCCACACTCTTCACCAAGGAGCTGGTGCTGCAGCGGGAGGTAAGGCCTGCCCCTGCGCCGTCTCAGATGACCCCGTCGGAGGCCCCGACGTGTATTTGTGGAGCCAGGCGAGTGGTGCCGGCAGGTCTCGTTCCCTCCAAGGCTCCTCGCTCTGTCAGCGAGCGGCGTTTCCTGGCACGTGTCCGTGGCCAGGCTGGGGTGGCCTGAGCCGGGGAAGCAACCCTGCCCCTCTCGGCTCTCTGGGCATCTCTGTTGTGTCGGGGGCAGGGGAGCTACCTTGGCACCGAGCCCTTCTCTGCGTTGTGAGCAGGTCTGCAAATCGCGGAGGTATCCGTGTTGCCTTGGCCCCAAATCTCCTGTCCGCAGCCTGGCAGCGGTGGGGCAGAACAGGACGGGTGGACAGCGCTCTCTCTGCTCTGAATGGCGTCCTAGCGTGTGTCTGGGCATCTGGGAGGGCTCGGCCAGGCGGCTGTTTGTCTGCGGAGGGGGTTTAGCTCAGGCTTGCCCAGTGCTGGGGTTAGCAACTCGCACCTGCCCTCTTGAGCACCCTGCAAGCTTGGCCAAGCTCCTGACGCGCTCCATAGTGAGACTGTGACTGACCTCATGCACAACCAGCCCCTGGCCCCTGCCACGGCCCCAAACAAGTACAGCGGCGGCTCCATGTCATAGACGGGCCACGCACACTTGCACACTTGCACGCGTGCAGCCGAGCGCACTGCAGGGGTTCGAGTGGCTGGGGAAGGAAGCGTGAGCCGGCTCCAGAGAGAGGGAGGGAGAGAGGCAGCGCCGGGCACCCGGCGAGCTGGCTGGCAGGCGGGCACGTGGCTGTGCGGGCACGTGGGCGGGCGGGGAGGCAGCGTCTTGGCGAGGGGCCGTGTGAGTCACGCTGCCGTGGGCGCCGGGCCTCGGGGCTGCCCCCAGGAAGGGGAGGGAGAAGGAGCAGGAGCAGGGACGGGGGAGGCGAGCTGGGACTCGGCACCGTGGGTCCTGCTGGGGCCGGGCATGGCTTGGGCTGGGTCTTGCCAGGCTCTTCCAGGATGCAAAGAAGGAAGCTCTCTCCTCTGCGCTGGAAAGCTGCTGCTGAGGGGGGTTGGGTAGAGACACCCTACAGGGACCCCCCCAGACGGTGCTCTGTGCAGGGGAGACTTGTCCCCACCTCCCCGCCCGGGAAGGGGCAGCAGCAGCAATTCCTGCCAGGCGCCAGCTTCCAGCCAGGCGTGGGGTGGGGGAGCGGCGATGCCTCCACCCCCGGGGTCCGGCCACACGCGCCCCCAAGCAGCCGGCAGCAGAGATGTGTAGCGTGCCCCAAGGAAGGTGAGAGCCCTGCAGCGAGTGCTTGAAGCTGCCCGTTCCTCGTCCCCCCATACGGCCCTGGGAAAGCAGGGGGGTCACGGCCGCCAATGTCCTGCTGCTGCCAGGGGGGTCATGGGCGCTGCAGAGAGCCCAGGCCGCGGCCGTGCCCCCGCTGCAGGGGAAAGCAAAACCCCCCAGTGCGTGCCAGTCCGAACAAGGGGGAAATCCCTTCCTGCCCCAGTGCAGCGCAGGGGCAAGACCCTCCAGCCAGGACCCTGCGGGGTTGGTGCCAAAAGGAGCATTGGCACAGCCCAGCCCATCCCCAGCCTGGGCTGCACCCAGCACCTCTGGGGGAGGCTTAAAACCCCCTGACTCATGGAGCAGAAAGCTGGGGAGCAGCTAGCCCAGCACCCTGGGACACTCCCACAGCAGAGCCCGGACATCGCTGCGGCTAGATCCTCCCGGCCCAGTGCCCGTCCACCCTCTCCCTAACACCTCCAGTGCGGCAGAGTCTCCCCCTCCCTTGGCAGCTCTCCGGCAGCCTCCCTGCTCCGGCAGCGAAGGCTGTTTAGCGCGTACAAGACAGCGCCCAGGTAGGGAGGTCCCTACCGCTTTGCTGTGCTAACCGCCTTGCTCAGCAGCACCGCGTCGATGCATGATTGAGCGCCCCCCTCCCCGTGTGCCTCGTCTGATGTGCGAGCGCTACGCTTACTTATTCATACCCCGCGCGCTTCGGGGACGTGTCAGGCAGCGGCACGCCGGCTCCGAGCCATGCAGCACCGGGGAGTGGAGGCCAGCGCTGGCTTTGCAAGCAGCCCCACGTGCGCTGGGGGGTGCGGGGCATCCGGCTCCTGCTTCTCTGGGATGCCCACGTGGGCTTTTCAGGGCCCTTTGAGCTGGAACAGGGAGGCACGAGGCCAGAAAAGGCTGGCAAGGAGGGGCATGGGGTGGTGACACCAGAGGGTGGAAAAGCCTCTTTGGAAGCAGTGCCAGGGCCTGGAGGGGTCTCCTGTAGGACACAGCTGGGGGGTTGCAGCCCTCGGAGAAGCACTCGCCTACTCATCTCCTCCCAAAGTGCCCAGGCCAGGCAGGGGGGTCTCGTCTGGGCAGCAGCTGCCCTACGTGGGAGAGTTTGGGGGGTCTTGGGCAGGTCACGCCAGCCCCGTGATCTCTGTGCACAGGGTCAGGTGGGGAGGTCCTGGGGACCCCTCTAGCGCTGAGCTCTCAGGGACATCAGTGCATCCTGGGGGTCTCTGGAGCGTCCCTGAACCCCCCCAGCAGCAGCAGGATGTTGGCGGCCGCGGCCCCCCTGCTTTCCCAGGGGCGGGGGGGATGCCTGGGGCTGTGTCAGGGTGACTGTGTCGTGTGGCTCTGAGGTCGGACACAGGGTTTGTCTGGGGCTGATCCTGCCTCAGGCAGGGCCTAGACTGGATGTGACCCCGCAGCTCCCTGCCAGCCCCACGGCTCTAGGATGTGACCCCAGCTCCAGCTGGCATCCACCCGCCAGGTCTGGAGGGGCCCAGGGCGAGCATCTCCGCCGCTGCAGCCATGGTCTGGTCCGGTTTCCTTTCTGCCAGGGTGGGGGAGATGTGCCTCCAGGGACCCTTCTCACGTCCAAGCACCTCCCCGGGCTGTCTCATTGACCCTCCTCATTTTTGCAGCACAAGTGACTTGCCTGAGGTTGTGCGGGAAGTCGGTGTCAGAGGCAGGGCCGCTGCATCTCTCCTGCTGCCGGCTCCCAGACCCGGTCCAACCCTGAGCAGGGCAGTCTGGGCGCAGGGGCCTGGTGTGCCGTGAACCCCTGCTCCGGCGTCCCGTGTTCGGTGTGCCCGGCGCTTCTCATATCCCACGCAGCACGCGCCTCCCAAAGTGCCAGGGCCAGGCAGGGCAGCCACTGGGCAGGGTTTGGGGGGGGGGTACGTGGCGCCTGTGATTGCAGCCTGCCCGAGCCAGCGAGCCGGGAAGACGGGACAGGAGCTCAGCGCCCGCTGCATCCCCGACCTTTCCATGCCAGGGAGGCCCCACGAATGCACTCACCCCTGCTAGACCATACGGGATAACAACCTACTATCGCCGCTGGCAGCGGCAATCTGTGCCAGAGGCCCTGGGTGCAGCCCCCAGTCGTGCCCTTCCCCAAGACACCCGGGCTGCATTTTAATCGATCCATCCCATTCCAGCGCAGCCCGGGGGAGAGGTGGGGGTCCAGCTGACGCCCCGCGGCATGGATTTGGGGGCGTCCCCAATCATTTTAGGACGGGGTCAGCAGCTCCGAAACCCTCATCCTAAAGAAGATGGAGCAGGGCTGGGGCGGGGGTTTCCCTGCCTGGTCTCATGCCAGGCCCCCAGCCCCGGAGCGGGCAGGGCATCGCCCGTAGGGAGCCGTGGGCTGGCGCTGACGCCCGAGGGGCTCGTCTCTCCGAGGGCCGGGGCTGAGATTTGGCAGCTCGCTGCACACAGCGCCGGCGTCGCCGACTCAGCGGGTGGAGGGGGCCGGTGCGCTGCACCCGGCCCACGCCCACG